>NC_089796.1:32645409-32677909 GCF_040412425.1 Macrobrachium rosenbergii | reverse complement strand
GCCCAGTGATTTGGCATGTATGCCTATAGTTTATGTAATGAAATAATGATATTCTCATGTACATATGCAAGCATACACAAACACACACACATACAGATACATACATACGTACGTACGTACATACATTCTTACATAGGCTACAAACATAGCCTACGTACAAACATATTACCAAAAATAAGAAATATGTAAAAATATAAGAAAATATATATTATAAAACAACATACTTTGATTTTAAAGACAATTATTTTGAAGAAACGATAAAATGCATACTAGTGGAAGGTGCCAAATGTATTTTAAATGGCAAGAATATTAGGCTTACAGGGCGAGGGCCTAAAGTAATAGCCTAATTAATTAAGCTCTCTATTCTTTGGCAAGTAGTCAACGAAAACGATCATTTTGGCACACAAAATATTGAAGGTTGTGGCACTATATAACTAGCCCATTGGCAAGTTTTGCAATACATTAAAACTTGATTACTTCACAGTTCACATAGGTTAACTTTAAGTACATACAAGTTTTTTTTTTTTTATAGTAACCAACCCTCATGCTACTACAATATTTTGATAGCCTACGGTACAGCCAGACGCAGACCAAGAAAAAAATGCAGTCTCTTAAAGTTTAAATCTCTCTCTCTCTCTCTCTCTCTCAGACTTGCACACGCACACCCACCCAGACACTATTGACTCACACATACGCACACGGCACACCCTCCCAGACACTCACACACACACACACACACACACACACAATGGGACATGATTAGAGAAACTAAACAATATAATACTTTTTGATAGTGTTGGAAATGAGATCACCTGGGTAGAGGCGATTTTATTGGTATCTCATCTGCTAATATTTGCCAGATATCACAATGTATTTTTTTAATAACTTTACTGTGCCTGAAACTAAATATTCAGCCATACATACATATGTCTGTGCGTATCAATAGTGTGTATTATAACAATATATGTATTTATATATATATATATATATATATATATATATATATATATATATATATATATATATATATATATATATATATATATATATATATGTTATATGTTTATATTTATTATGTTTACAATAAATCATCAAGAAAACAGTTCAGAGATAAAATTTCTCCAAATCCTGTATAATAATGGTAGCCTGGCCCTAGAGCAGTTGTAGTGTGACATTCTTCATTACTAAGCTATAATAGGCAATGTCATCATGTTGCAGGTGTGCAGAGTCGCAGACGTGTTCATCTTGTGCATAGTCAGCATGTGTGCCTACGTGCATAAGTCAGGTTTTCAGAAACGTAAGGAGCGAAAGGAGAGAAAAGAAAGGGAAGCTAAAGGGCTCCAACCAATAATTCAGTTCTTAAATTAGTGCTGAATCGGATGAATGCCCCAAAGCTAAAGAGGGCGATGAGTTAGCCATAGCGTCTACAAACAAGTCAGACACAACAGCTGACCTTCAATCTGATAAACATGACCCAGGTTCTAGCTCAGTTGTCACAGTTGATTTAGATATTGATTCAGTCTTTCAGTTACAATCATCTGAAGAGGCTGCAGTTGATATTGTTAGTGAAAGTATTCAAGATCAAGCTCAAACTCAGCAAGTAGATTTAGCAGATGTTGGATTATGGCCAGACCATATCACAGACAATTTATGACAAAATATAGTATCATTAGGTGTACCAAAGGCCGAAGTAATGTTACAGATTATTAAAATGATTCCTAAAGACATGAAAGGTAATTCTTTCTCCGATATGTTTCTTTACTCTAGCTCAGCAAACAACAGAGAGAAACATTACCGTGACTGGCTTGTTTGGAGTAAGGAAAAGAAAGCTATGTTCTGTTTTCCATGCTTACTATTTTCTACAGAAAAAATCTAAGTCATCGTAGTTTATTGGCCAGGAAAGAAGGCTTTTCGCCATATGTACAGAAGTGGAAAAACTTTACGTTTAGGCTTCCTGAGCATGAAAATAGTGTGGTTCATAAAATAAGTTATTGCAAATGGAAAGAGTTAGACCTATCACTGGTGGACATGGGGTAGACCATGAACTTCAAAAACAGATAATGAATGAAACAGAGGAGTGGAGAGCAATTTTAATGAGACTATTGGATGTTACCTTGCACTGTGCCTCAAGAGGCCTGCCATTTCAGGGAGACAACAATGTAATAGGGGATCCACGAAATGGCAATTTTCTGGGAATTCTAGAGCTTTTAGGTAAATATGACAGAATCACTCACGAACATTTAGCAAAGGTAAAAAGGCTCAAACTGAGGGCAAGACTATGCAAGGTCAAGCTCATTACTTATCATGGCAGAGTCAGAATGAATTTATTGAACTATGTGCTAAGAAAGTTCTAAGCTCAATACTTGATGAAAGACAGCAAGCCATCTACTACTCAATAATCGTAGATTCAACTCCAGATGTGGCACACCTTGAGCAAAATGTTTTAATTCTGAGGTTTTTAACTAAAGATGATCACTCAGATATGTTTGAGATTCATGAAAGATTCATAGAGTTCATAATGTTTCATAAGAAAACTGGAGAAGATATAGGAGATATGGTGCTTTCCAGGTTAGATCATTATAAGATACCTTTCAGTGATTGTCGAGGGCAGGGGTATGATAATGGGTCAAACATGTCAGGAAAAGTGAAAGGTGTTCAAGCACGTCTGCATAAGAAAAATAATCTAGCAGAGTTTTCCCCTTGTGGTGCTCATACACTTAATTTAACAGGAGTTCATGCAGCTGCACTATGTCCAGAGACTGTCACATTCTTTGGTTGTGTTCAGCGCCTTTATGTGTTCTTTAGTGGTAGTCCAGCAAGATGGAAAATTTTAAAAGAGGAAATTCCTTCTTCACTTCACTCACAGTCTGACACCCGTTGAGTGCACGTGTGGATGCTGTTCGTCCAGTTTCAACTCACTTGCCAGGTATTCTTACTGCCTTAGACAAATCACTTGATAATTCTTGTATGACTCATGAAATGCGGGCAGAAGTTAGGTCTTTGAAATTGTATTTCACATCATATTCTGCTATTGTTTTAGCTGCATTTTGGTTTAAAGTTCTTTCAAGCATTGATTTACGAAATAAGATCATCCAGTCTCGTGGAATATCACTTGAATCAGAAATGTCTCTCATCTCTGACCTATGTGCAGAACTCAGGCAGCTATGAGACAAGTGGGCTGACATATTATCAGAGGCACATCATGTTGCTACTTCCATGGGCATTATGCCAAGATTTCCAGGAAGAGAGGGAAAAAACGTAAAGATTTCATGATGAGGCACTGGATGAAGGTGTAGAGATGACTAAAGAATCAGATGAGGAATCAGATTTCAGAATTAATGTTTTCTATTGTACTTTAGATTATATTGTCACTGACATGGATCAGAGATTCCAAGCAGTAAAGGGCATATGTGACACTTTCAAGGCAATCCTTAAGTATGTTTCTTTGAGTGAAGCTGAGCTAGAAGATGCTTCAAAATGCCTGGTTCAAAAATATTCTTTAGATCTGTCATGTAATTTTGTTAGTGAAATGCTGCATCTAAAGAAAATATTTAGATCTACTTTCCATTCAGAACAAGAACTAACTCCCTTAACTTACTGAATGAAATATACTGCAAAAAAGCTTCAACCAGTTTTTAGTGAAATATGCATAGTTTTACGTATATTCTGTACATTGCCTGTCACAGTTGCCGAAGCTGAACGCAGCTTCAGTAAACTGTCTAATATAAAAACATTTAAAAGAGCAACCATGGGCCAGGAACGCTTGTCACATTTGGCACTCTTGTCCATTGAGAATAAATTGGCTAGATCTGTTGATTATACCTCAGTCATCAGTGATTTTGCCAGAAAGAAGGCAAGAAAAGCAAAACTGATCTAATTAGTTATGAAGTTTTACTGTTTCTGCACAATTGCATGATTACTTAATAAAAATAGTTTAAAAGTCTTCATGCCTAGTCTTTCAGTATTCTGAATTATCCTTTCAATAAAAAAAATATGGTACTTATTTAGTTACTAGCCTTGTGTTCAGACATCAGTTGAGATAATTTGATATATTCTATTCATCTTGTAAGCTATATTATTATGATTATTATTATTATTAATTTTATTTATATTTTTCATTGAAATCGGAGTTCAGCAGTCTCCCGATAACTCCCAGTTTGTATTTTAATATTTTTGATAGATTACTTTTTACATTTTTTATTTTCCATTATTATTATTATTATTATTATTATTATTATTATTATTATTATTATTATTAACATCATTATTATTGTTCATTTATTTATTGTTTTTTTTAATGTGGGAAGGGCCCAGAATTTATGCCAGTACCGGGGCCTGAAAGGGTGATGCTTGGGCCTAGTACCATAAGGTGCTGAAGGCACAGACCGAGTGGGACTATTCGGGCCGGGTTCGACTTAAACTCACGAGAGATACAGAGGTGTTGAGGAAGACTGGGTGTTTAACTGTGGAACTTGTTTGTTTAATAAAGAGTGTTTCCAAGATTGCTAAATATTGTTCGTTAGAGTTTGGCCTATAATTTTAAAATCTTTGTAGTTTATGTCATATTTGCATTTCTTTGCATGTTCTCGCATACATAAAAATTCAGGATTAGTCTATTTGACGCCTGTTCGATAGCTAACGCCTCGATGAGAGTCCAATCTCACTTTGAGTAACCTCCGTGTGAGCTGACGTACTTCCCAAGATTACATCTAGGCAATTAAATAAATATAAGACTCCTGAGGTCATTAGTGGATCGAGTTTCTCCTTATGTTTAAACAGAGATCTAATACTCATTGGGTTGCAGGGTATTAGCTAATACCCTGCAACCCAATGATTCTCACTCTTTTTGCAATGACAGTCATATGGATTTTTGTTCCAATTTCTTTTAACAAAGGATTCATCTCTTTTAATGTATTTAGCTATCTGAGGAATGTGAAATGAAGGATGCACCACCATTCCTGGCCTCTCTGAAGGTTATAGCTCAGATTTGGTCAATCCATCTGATTTCTTCTGAGTCGTCAGCCAGGCTGTATCTAACTCCATCACTCAGTCTGAAAATACAAGAAATGTAAAATGAAAAATATCTTAATAAAAAATTAAAATAATGAATTTGGAGATAGGCTTTAGCAGAAAACTTCATAACTTTCCATTTGCTCTGTGGAGGGAGGGGCCCTAATTTCAAAACACCTGGTATATATATATATATATATATATATATATATATATATATATATATATATATATATATATATATATATATATATATATATATATATATATATATATATATATATATATATATATAGTTATATTCTGAGGCCAGCTGGAGGTATGAAAATGTATTTTTTTGTCACTGCCTTAAGGGCCAACATATGGCACTCAGAATATAAGCAATAAATGTAATGAATAAACTGATTTACCTTGATATCACACCTAAGTAAACAGAGAAGTAGAGGTCTCCTTGTTGAAAAATAACCAGTAAATGCTTTAAACTGAATTTATTTACAAACGGAGCAACCAGGAAATTAATATGAAAAGGCTGACTGAGCAGCAAGCAAGCACATACTATGTGCAATAAAAGCTAAACAATGCATAGCAAATAGTGAATCTGAAAGGTCTACAGCCCTGAAATAATTCGACACGCTAATAACTTTACCGTGGACTGGTTAAACAATTTTTGGTGGTTAACACAACTGGATTGAATGGGGGAACTGTGTCTGGTGCCCTGGACTGCTTAATCAGAAGACTCTTGCACGTGGCAGGATGGCAATTAAACGTCTCAGGCTAATTTGGTTCACAAGGCAGTGGCAGACCACTGAAAGAGCCAGATAATAGGATTCTGGAAGAGAATTCTAGGTTCACATTCAACTCAAATGACTTTCTCTCTGGTGAAATTACTTATGCATGATGGAGGAATTGATCGATTAGATTTGATTAGCACATGGTAACACTATGTTGGGAATGCTCTAATTATTATCATTGAACTAATTTAATTTGAGCTTGGGACAAGTCATGAGGACCAAATGTGCTTGCTAAGGCTGATTGGACAAAGGGGCTTTGTTTCAGGAGAATGAAAAGCTGGAAATACTGAAAATGGAGAGAAATTCACAAGAAGAGAAAGATAACTGACAGTAGATTGCAACTTCAAGACATACCTTATTTCATCTGTGAATGGAGCTTGCTTGCAAATGATGAATTTCGGCCGCAGGAGTCTCGAAATCTTTGCCAGTGTGAAGAGAAAGGGAGACCGCCCCAACTTGATGCTCTTGCAGCCTGTGACAGAGTGCGTGTGCGAGGGGCGAGGTCGCAGTCTCTTCTCATTTGATTTTTAGGGTTGGGCACAAGTCATTGGTCGATCTGAAAAAGCAAACAACAAAGTTAAGTATACCTTAGTTTAACCAGACCACTGAGCTGATTAACAGCTCTCCTAGGGCTGGCCCGAAGGATTAGACTTATTTTACGTGGCCAAGAACCAATTGGTTACCTAGCAACGGGACCTACAGCTTATTGTGGAATCCTAACCACATTATACCGAGAAATGAATTTCTATCACCAGAAATAAATTCCTCTAATTCTTCATTGGCCGTCCGGAGACTTGAACTCGGGTCTAGCAGAGTACTAGCCGAGAACTCTACTAACTTGTCCAATGAGGAGCTATAGCAACCAACAGCCAGCACACAGTTTGAAAGGTATGGTCCTCATAGCTAAGTCTCTTAAGGGTCAGCATAGCAGCCCAATTACGGCCCTGACTAGTCTTTTTGTCCCTAATGGTTTTCTACCCACCCCAAAAAATCATACGTTGCTAGGGCTAAGAGGTCGGTATGGTCCCCCCCAAATCGGGTGATGTGAGGGTAGGCCTACATAAGTTCACCCCCGCCCCCTTAGTGGAGTCTCCTCCAGCCGCCATTAAATTTTATTTCCAGCTAACGGACAGAAGGGACGAATTTTATAAATACATGATATATATATATATATATATATATATATATATATATATATATATATATATATATATATATATATATATATATATATATATATACATATATATAGGAGTGAACATATATATATATACACACATACAATGCATTAATTTCAGACATGATTATCAAATTAAAATATAAAATTAAAGTAAAATAATAGATAATTATTTTATAGCTCTCATCCTATGAATTGTCCCAAGTGTTGTTGCAGAGAGGTGGCCGTTCCTTCATGGAACTCAAATCTCGCCAGTGACATTAAATCCCCTTAGTTTTAACCTTTGCCTTTCTACTAACTAGACCCTGTTTTTCCCTGATCCTTCGGTCGTTGTGTGCCCAACGCCTTTTTCTCCTTTAGTCATATTAGACCATGGGCCAGCAACCGAAACCCTCCCTCTCCCACGAGGGATTTTTGCAGATCACATTTTTTTCTATACTTTAGAGTCCGTAGATTCAGATTCTGGTTGTCTGCACTTTGGATCTTGGTGATTTTGGCTGCTACAGCCAAAAATTTAAAAATATTCTTGACAAAAATTGGATAAAAAAAATAATGTTAGTTTTTCGCTACGAACAAAAAAAAAAAAAAAACAATATATAAAATTATTAAGGAACTGCGGTTTTAAAGTACGCTGATTCGAATGAAATGGTTTATTTTATTGAAAAAAATAGGGGTCAATGAGTTAATTAGGTTTAAATATAAATTTTTGACTCAAGAAAAATTCATAGTATTATAGTTTGCTCTCCTTTCTTTCATTGAAGAGATAGAGTGTTAGAATTGGAATATCCATGAAGAGCAGGTTTTTTTTAGATGCTATTTCATATATAATATGTTATATTTAGTCCAAAATTAAATCAAATATATACCATGAGAAAAATTATCTTCACCGCTTAGGAGGCAGTTTATTCTTAGGTACAGCCATCTGCTATATGAAGCATGGACCAGTTACCTCCCCCTCCCCCAACCAATATATTTTTGCAGAGTATACTTTTTTATTTCTTTAGAGTCAATTGATTCAGAGTATGATTTTCTGCACTCTGAGATGACGAGGTTTTGACTGCTACATCCAAAATTTTAAAATCATTTTAAAAAAATCTAATTTCAAGGAATTTCAAAAAGTGTTAGCTTAACTAAGTGGACAAGGAATAAGTAATGTAATTTTATGTAATTTCTCATCAAGAGACAAATTAGATTAAATCATAGGATTTTGGCCCAAAGAATCAAATGAAAACAAGAAAAGAAATTAAACTAATAAATCTTTGGTTTTTATTAGAAAAATGATTTGAAATATTAATGGGTTTTAAAGAAATTTTGTGGCACAGGTACAATAAATTAAAGTATTCCTTTTGGTAATATTAATGCTTAAGAAATAAAAGTGCATTTGATACCTAAAATAAATAATGAATTAAATGCATAAAGCAAATAAATATGTTTGTTAAGACATTTGATTTAGGAAAGTTTGGTTTTATAGCCCTTCAATACACACGCTAACCTGAAAATGATTGAGTTGTTAATTACATGCGAAAATTAGTATTATCTATTATGCACAGCGTTAATGTGCGGCATTTCATATAGCAGCAAAACATCTCAATAAAAACAAGCTGCTTACATAAGCTAAAAAATAAATACATTTTTGGCTAAAGCAATGTTGAAAAGTATTCTTCCTTGTAATAAAGCAAATTTATACAGAAGTACAATCGATAGTGTAGGATTAGCTGAATAAAATCTAATATATTCTTTGGCACATTAGATTAGAAAGAATTATGCTTTATAGAACAGTAATAGCACTTCGGTATTCGATAAATATAAGTAAATATACACAGATTATTGGTTTATCTTAGTGAAACAATTTTAACCATAATAGTTACCGAGAATGATTAATTAAATGCAATGCAAGGACCTGCAATTAATACTGCATATTTAATCATCATATTCATACATCAAATCAGTAATATTGTTAATCTGATTCATCAGCTTTATATGGCTCCTCCATCTCTCCCTCCTCTACATGATCCCCTAGCCTAGAACATCAATCAGTTCTTGTGACATCAGTGATCCACTACACCATACAGTCTAAGCGTCCTTCAATGACACACCACCCATGCCCGTCTGGAGAAGGTATATCTGGTTTAGCCTGATCTGCTCTGTTCCATATGAATGCTCGATAGTTTGCCCTCTTTATGTGTTCTCTAAGTGACATGCGGCATGGATGTAGCAAACTCATATCTATCCCATCACAATCTGAAAGAATAGCTGATCTGGGGCTGTATCTTTGAAGGAAATGATTATAACGTAGTTTGTCAGTAGATGACTGAATTGATGACTGATTGTAGAGTAAACATGTAAACTTTTCTAGCTGGATATAAGTATCGTCATCCACAGAAAGACTAGATCCAAGAGATCTGAAAGTGGAGATAAACTCAGGGTTTTTCTGTAATAATTTCCATGGTAGTAACTTGCCCTTCCGAACAAATGCGCTCACACTATCACATCCAGAAAAAGCATGAAAGGAAGGCAAAACTTCACATATCTCCTGACTAGTTTCATCTATACCTTTTTGTACTTCTATGAGGCGTCTTTTGTCTCCTACTCCTGTATCAAACAATATAGTTTGTTTTATGGCTTGTGCAAATTTCAGCAACAAGATGATCTGATAACAATGGTGAAATCTTTGGATATGTGAGAAGCCATATGATGAAGATGCAAAATAATTCTACTGTCAGCCTCCTCTTGGGATGATTTCAGGGCCTCAACCTCATATGTGTCTGTTTGAGATCCATCAGTACTTGTTATAACGGTGCAGTTTTGACCACTCACAAAGTAAATAACTGTTTTTTTAACTTAATTGCATATCTATCTTGCTTCCATTCTCCCAATAAGAAATGTATTAATTGCTCTTTGTTCTTTGTGTCTGTCATGAAACTTTTCCAGTTTCGGAGAAATTTTGTTAAACTACCCTTAAGCAATAATGTGGGTGATGCTCCTCTTCGCCTCCTCTCTGGATTTTTAATTGAAAGCGGTAAGTATGTGTCTGTAACAAAATCAACCCGGCTGACTTTAGGTAGCTGGTCAAACACTTTCTCAGCTAGTTCACCAAATGTTGTTCTTAAAATGCTAAATGCTACTTGTGCTTGTAATACTGCTTTTAACGTCAATGATGCAATTCATGTATTCAGTTTCTGGTCTTCTTGAACAAGGGCTTGTTCTGTTTCTTAGAGCATGAAGGAGTTTCGCTTTGTTGGTTTTTTTAACGAGTTTATCTTTTAGTCAGGTTAAGTTTTGACCAAGACACTGGTCCAAGTGGATGACTCAAAACTTTTTCCATGTCCAAGTTGTGTCTTGTAGCCAATACTGCAATTTGACCTAACACATTCCTTTCTGCTTTTATTTGCTTTACTTGCTTTGTTGTTGTTGTAATTGTTACTGACTTAGCAATGGAAGCAAATGTTTTGAGAGTTTGCATTTTAACTGAATCATTAAAGCGTTTAGTCTTATTAATCAGCCTCTCCTGAATGAATTCATCAAAGGATTTTTTACATACGTCTCAGCCTCTAGGAGATCTTCTTCAACATCTTTTGGAGCAGGTGAACCAGATGAAACACAATACAATAAGGATTTGTCCTATTATGCCTCCACTTGATTTTGCATGGCGATTTATAGTTTGTTCTATTTTGATGTCCACTGCATTTCCAGTACACCTAACATCTGACCTACTCACACTCATTCCATGGTGCAGCACTTCCTTGGCTCCTGGATGAGATTTATCCAGCCTGTAGATCGTTGTGTACCTAGCATAGTTTGGATGGTCATAACAAAAGAACATCGGACATAACTGTTCTAAGCAAGATGTATGTAAATCAAAGTTGTTCTCTTTAGTTGCCCTCTGGAAGCGCAAAACAAGAAGAACCTTGTCCACGTAATCAATCCAAAACTTAGCTGTTTTCCCATGTTCTCCTCTTCTGAGTTCTTCTTTAAAAATATTGTATTGTTGAATCATTGCAGTGCAACCTCCATTGGTCAATGCTTCGTCCAGTAATTCTCTGCTTGGGGAATGTGCAAGACGTTCCATTATATCCCGAGTTCTTCCTTTCCAGAGGGTTGTTACATTTGATTCAAAACTTTGTTAAAGAAGGCGCTCTAAAGCCTCCAGCATAGTCTTGTGGACACGCATAGCTCTGTTATAGTGTTTTCCTGAAATCACTTTGTTGACAGAACCACTGACACATATTCCTGACTCAATTAAAATCTCTTCAAAACCACTCCAAGAAATGCACGTTGTATGGAAAACTCTAACCTAACAATAACATCTCCAAATGCATTCGGATTCTGCCACACAATTGCATATGCTTTTTTAGCAACTGCTAAGTCAAGTGTTACATTGTATATTGCTGATTGACCTCCCTGAAAGCTAATTGGGACAATTTAAGTATGTGCTGTACAGTGGCATTTTGTGTGACTGGCCCATTAATTGGAGGCATATACTGTACTCTTGATTGAGCTTCTCCATATTCTTTCACTCTCCCGGTTAAAGATTTACAACCTACCCAATTAGGAACCGTTTGAAATGGTTCCTTTGCCATGGTTCTACTGAGCACCCACAAAGAGTCAAATAACTTAGCAACATCATTCACATCTTTATTAGGCGAGGTAAGCAAAGACGATGCAAATACTGGTTCAGCTTTTGGCTTCCAAAAACATGGTTCTATTTCCTTAGGTATATAGCTGATCGATCGTTTCTTAGTCCAGGGATTACCGCTTTTCTCTACGACTTCAGACATGTTGTCATTTTCACTAAATGATAATTCTTTGATTACAATCCCATGCGCGGTGAGAGTTGTTCCAGCTCCAGTTGATGTTTCTTCTGTTAAGTCATAATTGTCCCAACACAAATGAGTCATTCTGTTATCTTCCACCTGAATGCCTCTTGGAAGAATTGTTTATGTCTGTGATACTATCACACACATTGCAGCATCCAGTTCAAGCAAGCAAGAGAATGATGCACAGTGACCAAAACGATACAATATTGTCACAATTTCTGCACTGCCTGCAAGATACCGCAATGTCATGTCTAAGAGTAGATGCTTTGGCATCATCCACTTTCCTTTTGTTGCAGCTTTACATAAATCTTGAGAGATAGAACGTACTGGTATCTCAGTGGTCTCAGCTGCTTTGGAACCTCCTACAATCAAACTTAAAAATTCTTGTAAAAGGTTGGGTACTTTAATATTTTCTCCAAGCAAAAATTCTTTTGTTGGTGGCCAAGGCATTTCTGGAGCTCCTCTTTGGCCATCCAAAATGGCTCTTCTTAAAATCAGAGCAGCCTCCTCAATTCTCTTTAACTCAGAAGCAGCCACTTCAAATGCAACTTCTATAGCCTGACCTTAATGAACATGGGATGAATATACTAGTTCACTCTTATAATTTGGCTGCCAAAACTGTAACTTGTTACCAGATTTTTTTAACAGTTTATCTTTTTAGCTCATAAGTTTTGTACCGAGGACTGCAGAATTCTGGAAATTGCTCTTCCAAGAAGAGTAGTTACTTTTCTTTTAGCACTGACAGCCTTTCAACCTTTGCTCCTTTTATGATGTTTTCGTTAACGTGCTGGCATATACAATCAAAGGTTCTTGTTTTACTGTAGGGTTTGCCATTGCTTTATAATTACGTTCTTGTAATCTAGTGTAATGTTTTCTACAAGTAGGATGATAACGTGCCTCTCTTGCCTGAAGGCCATAATAGGTAACCTGGCCCAGCATCTTGAAGTCCTTCAGTCTTTCTGCTGCTGCTCTGATTGTATCTTCAGCTGTTTGCGTTTGGCATTCATATGGGAATTTTCGATACGCCCCTTCACCTTTTTCCTGTACCTGTTGCACATTAAACAGACAGTCGAAGGAAAAAGTGGTGTTGGGGCTTACACTTTCTTCATTGTCCTTCCACTCTCTGATCTAGAGGTAGTAGCCTGATTTTCATCAGTTGTACACTTTTTCTTTAAGATTCTGGAAACATTAGTAAATTTCTTATAACACCAATTGTGAGTTCCATGTAAATGCTTAAGAAATGTTTTTGGAATGTTATCACATATTGCTTCAAGTCTTTCATTCGGTTTGTCACCTTCTTGTCTAATCAATTTTTTTGTCATGGATCATATCAAAATTGTGGTTTGTTCAAGGTCTCACATTCTTTTCTGAATTATTACACATGTTAGTTGCGATACTGTTGATGACCTTGATTTTTCCTTTTTAGTTGATTTCAGCTTCAATGGCTTTTCATATGAAGGAGTGTTAGTGGCCATTATGAGTTCTTATACCTAAAAGTAAATAAAACCCTCATTAATTATAACTTAATAAAGATACGAGACATTATTGCATTAAGATAAAGATTCTTGTCATGAATATACAGTGCAAAATCATTAAGAATATATGTTCGTCAATATTCTCCGCTGCATATACTGTGCTCATATAACATATTCTCTGCAATCGTCAATTTTAGTATTACTAAGTACTTTGATAAATGTTGATGACAGGGCTTTAGAACTATAAAAAAATAATTCCTTGGCCCAAAAAACTTATGAAAATATATATCACAAAGATATAAGCAGAAAAAATTATTAGTAGTATTTTTTTTCTTTTTTGCACCCCAAAATCACCAACAGCCGAAGCGCAGACAAGCCCATTGTGATTCTATGATCTCTAAAGAATGAAAACAAAAAAGGAGCTGCAAAAATTCCTTTGGGGTGGGGGGATGGCGTGTGCCCACTGTCTATTAGGTCATGTATCTAGTACTTTTTCTCTCATCCATTAGAATTTTTCCGTGAAAGTTGAGGCAAGCTGGGATAGTATTGGGACTAGCTATGAACAAGCGGAGGTAATGCTTTCATTGAGGTAGACTAAAAAATAATGCTAATGAACAATGCTGATAAGGCGATATATATATATATATATAAATGATTGGAGATTGCTTTCATTGCTTATTAAAGAATTCATTGTGCTGAAGGTCGAAGGGCCCACCATTAGGAGTAGCAAAGGGCAAATCGGACTTTCAAGTAAAGTTTTCAGTAGGGTGAAGATATTTTTAGTTAATTTTTAACTTAAGGGTGCAAAACAACTGCTCCTCATGTGTTGGGGTGATGGGCGAAGAGAGGATTACAACGTTTACGGAGCATATGTTTTGAAAAACTGATTCAGTTATGTAGAACTGATTATGATTCTTTTTCTTGGAGATATGGGAGAATATTCCATCCGAATTCTACTCTCTGAGAAACAAAGGAGTGTTGTTTCTCTTTCCTTCATTAATTAGGGCAGAGGAGGAACCTTTATTTAGATCATATTTGGGCGGGAGGCCGACGGGGTTCCAGGGGGAGTGTTTTCAGTGAAGGACACTAGGGGTAAGGGGTTCCTTCCACATATTCCATATATATATCTATCTATATATATATATATATATATATATATATATATATATATATATAGATTAAAAATATATATATATATATATATATATATATATATATATATATATATATATATATATATATATATATATATATATATATATATATATATATATATATAAATATATTATATAAGGAGAAGGATATATATATATATATATATATATATATATATTATATATATATATATATAAAGCAAAAGAAAGCATTTAAGCAAAGTGCAAAGTGTGTCCCCATGTGTTGGCCGGGCGCGTAATCTCCTATAGTGATTGCAACGTTCACTTTTGCAAATTTTGAAAATGCCTATTTTTGCTGTATCCGCAGGATCTTAATGTGTCTTTTGTTTCTGGGTTAATTTACGAAACATGAAAGTATCCGCCTCTCCTACTTCCCGATATAAGGGAAGAAAGGTTTTGAATTATTATTAAATTTTCATTTTTCCTAACAAAATTAATTAGGGCAGAGGATTGTAAGGAAAGCGAGATCATCTATTATCTGGAGGCGTCCTGGAGGAGGGGAGCGCGTTTTCACTTGAAGGACAATTAAGAGGGTTATCATTTCTGTTCTCTATTCTCTCATTTCTCTATCTATCGATCTCAGTAATTTCTAATGTAGGGTATATAATCCTATTGATAATTGGTTCCTATATAGTTTGTTTATAATAGCATATTATACAACAAATTATATTTATAAATGCGATATTCTGTTGTTAAAATCCAATATAATAGTATATTAGGTTTATATACTAACATCGATAACGCGTCCCTGTTTGTGTCGTATTTTATATTAACAATTCATTTTCATTATCAAGTATATAATAAGGGTCATCGGTGGAGTTTATTTCGCTTCCTCTTCCGTTTTCCTGTTGTTATTTGCAAGGAATTGCAAGCGTACCATCTATTATAAAATGGTATTTCGTGGAATCCTATACAACAAAAGTATTTTGAAACAGAAGCCTATTTTATGCTTAAAATCCAAGTTTTTCAAGTTAGAATTTAGGTTTAAATACTAACATGGCCTCCCTGTTTGAACGAAAACGTGTTTTAATTATCATTTTCATTTTCATTTTTCCTAAAGTCTTCCTTTTGACGATTGTAATTTCGTTTGCAAATCGTCCTGTTGACGTGAATTTCGCTTCCTCTTCCGTTCATGGGTGTTGGTATTAATGTTGTTGCAAGCGTACCGATCTCAACCTTTGTAATGTACAGCTTGTGCATCCTATAACTTTCTTTGTCTGCTTAGCATGCATAATAGCAGGTATCAGAAAAAATATATGGAGAACGAAAAAGGAATTAATCAAGTATTCACCTGTTTGGGTGAGGCAGCAACGCCGTTTCTGAGGATCACCTTAGTGGTGATGGTTGTTGCGACTTACCTTTTTGTTTGAGTACCACCTGGTCGGGGGTGATGGCAGCGTCGCCGTTTTTTGGGAAAGCAGGATCTGAAATGGGTTGATGTTTTCTGAGGATCACCTTGTGGGTGAGCAGCGACAGCAGTTTTCTGAGTACCACCTGGTTGGAGGGTGATGGCAGCAACGCCGTTTTCTGAGGATCACCTTGTGGGTGATGGCAGCGACAGCAGTTTCCTGAGTACCACCTGGTTGGAGGGTGATGGCAGCAACGCCGTTTTCTGAGGATCACCTTTGGGTGATGGCAGCGACAGCAGTTTCCTGAGTACCACCTGGGAGGGTGATTGTGGGTGATGGATCACCTTGTGGGTGATGGCAGACAGCAGTTTCCTGAGTACCACCTGGTTGGAGGGTGATGGCAGCAACGCCGTTTTCTGAGGATCACCTTGTGGGTGATGGGTGATGTTTCTGAGCGACAGCACGCCGTTTTCTGAGGATCACTTTGTGGGTTGTACCACCTGGTTGGAGGGTGATGGCAGCAACGCCGTTTTCTGAGGATCACCTTGTGGAGGGTGATGGCAGTGACAGCAGTTTCCTGAGTACCACCTGGTTGGAGGGTGATGGCCATATCGGTCGTTTTGAAGCATCACTGTGTTGGACTTCAAGTACTCGAGGAGGAGGTCGTGACTGGATCATATTTTTAGTCACTTATTACTGCTGGTGGAGCAAAAGGCTCTCGTGGAGTTATTATATTGTTGAGCAAAAGGCTTTGAGTTTTGTATTGCTGAGCGAGTGGCTCTTGTAATTGTGGTTAATGAGCAAGTATGGCTCTGAAATTGTTTATGTAATGTTTAATATTTCATTTCTGCGTTTGTGTGGTGATGCTGCTGTTTATTATTTTTTGGAGGATTTATTAATATTTCATTTTTTATTTGTTGTATGTGTTGCAGATTGGACATTATTTATTTTGATTTTTTTATTGATGAATTGATTGATTTATTTTTTTTTATTGAGAATTGTTGTTGAGAATTTTAAGGAGGAACGTATATGGAACCACGTGATTTGATTTTTGGTTGTAATTCGATTGTTGGTTATAGTGTTGGTCGTTTGCTTTACGTGTCTATTTTCCAAAACTTACTCATTTGTAAATATGTATATTACTTATTGTAAGTAAATTAATATTCAGGTCACTTTTTTGTATTTGTTCTTCCTCCTTCCTCCTTTGTTTTGTCACCTCTCGTCAGTCATTTCAGCCCAATTGCTTGTTTGTGTATTGAACCTGTTGATCTCGAGGTAGTGAGGTCATAACACTGTTGATCAGGTATTCTTAACTGATTTCTGTAAGACGAGGAAATCACGAGAAAATCGAACAGCATTAGTTCATTATGAAACGTCTTGTGATATTGAAAAGCATTCTTTGTTTAGGAATGGCTGATGTGAAACTTAGTTTCCTATGAGTGACCGATAATCCAAAGTTTGGGTTTAGCTCTTAGGGCATACTTTTTTTTTTTTTTTTTTTTTTTTTGATGGTTCTGTAGAAATAATTTTAAAGAGGAATGACGTCAATAACGTAATGCAAGTTTATCTTGTCTGAATAATATATAGCAGCTAGCAGTCACATCCTTAATGTGTGTGTGTAATCTTAATGGTCACTTTTTACGTGATGCCTAAGTAATTTTTTAATAAACCAATGCCTTTGTAACTTGTCCAGTTCATCACACCTGGGAAATACTTGTCGCTTTTAAGCCTAGATCCAAATGAAGAAAGAAATTAAGATATTCTGATGACCAGCTGAAATTCGAACTGGCTTCCGGGGCATCAGAACGAGATAACATTAATTGGCCTTGTGCATATTAAGTGCTAGTAATTCGAGCGCTGGTAGGTCGGGGAATTGGGTAAAATTCGCTGGTATGTTAAAAAATTTCTTCTACCCGTAGAGTTCACGAGACATTGTAAATGGCAACGCCGCTTTTGTTTATGTAGTTAAGTAGTTGTACTATTAGCTGATTGGTGCAGACTTCTCCTTACCAGTTAATATATATTTGCTCACGTATTCCATAATAAACTGAAACACGTTGGTAAAAAGAAACAATCTGCAACGTGAAAAATGGGTTTATAAGTTTTTTCTCAGGATTATATAAAACGCTTTAGAGGGAAATTACGTAGAGTAGCCTAATATTATCATGCTGTGTCGTTTGGCTCCCGAGACTGACACAGGAGACGGAGGTGGAGGTGGAGGGAGAAAGGTTGGAAGTAGGTAGAAGTTGTTCGGTGGGTAGGGACGGTGAACTGCCAACTCAAACCATGCATAGCTTCGTTAACGATTTTGCTAATAACCCCAAAGTCTTTAGAAGCCACTGCGGATTTTCCATTTCATTAGATACTATCGCTACAATTATTACTAAAAATAAATAAATTGCCTTAGTCTGTTGGTGTTTAGTGCCGTATGAGCTAGGTTTATTCTCTTGACTTTGGGGTTTTATTTTTTCTTTGTTGTACAAGGGCAAGAGTGTACTCTACCATAGGGGCAGGCTGGGCTTCTAACTCTAAATACTCTCTTTTGGGTTGTCTTCGTGCTGTTGCCCAGACTATTTCTTATGATGGTAGAGGAGTCGAGGCGGGTTTTGTGTGCCCTTCGAGGTGCCCTAAGTTTCTCATTGGTTTTCAGTCAGTTCAAAGGTGCTGAAACTGAATTAATTGGTGTCATAATTTTTCGGTCAAATGAAGGCCTTTATTCGTCCCCAAAGATGTGACGATTTTCTCATTTGTAATAACCTACGTACTTGCATGTGGTGAGCATAAAAGCCCTTAAAAAGAATTTAAAATGAAATGAAACATTTATAGATATACAAAACAAAATTAGAGCTCTAAAGCATTTATTCTTGGGTAAAGAGTAAAAATCTATATTTTAGTGAGGGGCGAAGACAATAAAACACTTAGATCGACCCCCTAGCATTAAAATAAAGAACTGAATAACTTACATCACACTGTAGAAAATGGAACTTAAGCAGATGAACTTTTTATTTTGTTTTTGTAATTAAAATGAAGGAAATTCATATATCTAAACATTATAGAAGTGTGGAAAGTACAGTGTACACGAGAATAAAAAAAAAAGAATTTTAATAATTTCACACACTGCTGCTGTTAAAACTGAAACCTGAAAGATAAAATATAATTTAAGTTAAAAAAAATAACCAGTCTCCATGAAAGTTTTTATGAGTTGATCTACCATCAAATATTAACAAAATTCTAGTCAAGAAATAGTCTTATGATGTGCATTGATATTGCAGTCATATATAGTTCTTTCCAGTTATTTTGAAAAGATAGTGTTTAGGTTAATGTTAATATAGATTTTTACACATCTCCTTATTGCATCTACAAAACCTACAACACTTTATTTCATTTATTCTACAAATGCATCTATTTTCAAAATGCACACTTGCCACAAGTACACGGACTGGTAAGTTTGCTGGGCGTGTAAGCATTCCTGCTGAAAGTAATGTGGCGCTAAGTTCTCCAATGAGTCTATCCATGCATTTCTGTATTATCAAGTATTGGTCTTGTTGCCATTGTGGCAGTCATCCACATATTAGCTTGAAGATATGACCGCTTTATATGTTCTAGTAATGCCACAGTTGTGCAGGGCATTTTTTGCAGATTTAAATTTTTGCTGTAAGTGTTATATAACGTAACTAAGCTCATTAAAGTTATTGCAGTTAGTTTTTGTGCCTGTAAAACAGTAAACTAAAAACTTTTATACCTTCTGAAACATCTCCTCTGATAACTCTGACAATCCAAAATCTTCAAGTACTTTGAAAGTTCCTGTTCTTTTCATTAGAGAATCGTTGGTGCCAACTTTTGATGTCGTATCTGCTCCAGTGAGAGCATGTGCTGCAGGCATATGTTTTACAATATCATGTCCAATATCATGAACAAGACTGTGGATACGATGGATCTTTCTTTTAGTTCCAGACCCTTTGTTTAACCACAAATGTTTGAGGCCCAAATTGTTCCATGTTTCTTCCATTTGTGGTACAGTGGCAACAACAATAGTGTGTTTAAACTTCAACTGTATTGTGAGTGGCAACAACAATAGTGTGTTTACCTCATGTCTTCACTGATTCCTGGTCACATTTTTTTAATGTTTCAGCTATATAAAATTGCTTGAATATTATTCCCAAAGAACATCTGAGAGCTTCTTTTTGTTTCAGGGTATGTGAATACTATACCTTCTTTGTATCTCTCAATGAGCATTGACTTAACTTGGCGATTTGTAACATGAACGCCTTCCTCACCAAAGATCGAGTTAATCTTGTCTCGTATAGTACTTCAGGTGTATCGTTTATGTTCACTGTCAAGCTGGTTCCCAACTTGATCAAAAGCTTGTACAATGTCGTCAGTATTATTAGCAACATTTGCCTCTAGTTCAAGGTTGTATAAAATTTTCTCAATATGGTCATCATACCTCTTGATATATTTCTTTATACAGTCTTTATGAGCCAAGATATCTGCTGTAAAAATTGAACTTTCATCCTGGTGTACTGAAATCCGGTCAAACACTACATCCTGAAAGAGTGCTGCTGCACTGATTAATTTTCTTGCTCGTCCAACAGTACAAATTCTAAACAAATCACATGATCAGTCATGCTTGCTTTGAACAGTGTTCGTGAACCGCACGCAACACAGTTTTCTTTTTCTTAATGAGGAGATTTTTCTTCTCGTTGAGGACAGCTAGATGAGTTTTTTCTCTCTCGTTGAGGGGCCAGCTAGAATTTCTTCTCCAGGAATGTTCTCTACAACTGTTGCCTGTGATTCTCTTTTCCTTTTTCCTTTGAGGATGTATGGACCTTAGCAATCTTTACTGTGATATCGAACAGTAGCGTCACTACCAAGTCGAAGTGGCGTATCTCAGTTTTTTCACTTTTTCAGGAGAGCCATCTAAAGATTTTGAGTTAATGTTTCTGTTAACTGCTCGTTTAATCCTAACTCTAGTAAAAATAAATTTGGCATACAGTTTTTCAAAAGAATGTAGTTTGCCTTAGGTTTAATATAATTACAAAAATTCTACTCTTTCTTATGCTTAGGGGGGGTTGGAATAGATACGCCCTTTCATCTTTTACGAATAGTTTTTAAATTTCAAAATACTTTGGTTACGCCTTAGTTGTATCCTTTAATCTGTTAAGAGAAGGATCTGAATTTACAGAATATATTAGTTATGCAGAAGATGTGTATCCTTTTCTTATGAAGAGTCCCTTCCTTACCCTCCATGTTGTTGTAAGCATTATTTTGATTACTTCATCATCAGGCTGTTTTTTTTCTTATTGGAGTTTGTCTGTTTGTTCATTTTGGAAAGTCTTATTTTTGGTTTTATTAGTTTGTCTGTTTGTTCATTCATGACATGGAAAGTGAACTTATTTTTACCAGTTTTTCAGAGATGTTTTAGAAATGACTCGGGGAAATTATTTAATAAACATTTGATGATAAACATTTCAGCTATCTAGAGAATAAAAATAATAATAGATAATTCATACTCTATTGACAATACTTGATGTATAAAATCATTGTGTATGGAATAAAATATATATATATATATATATATATACTATATTGACATATATATATATATATATATATGATATATAAATATATATATATATATATATATATATATATATATATATATATATATATATATATATATATATATATATATATATATATATATATATATATATTTTTTTAATGTTTTTATTGTTCCTTTTTACGTTCTTCGTTATATGTTTGCATAGATTTTAGTCTTTCTCTTCTTACCTTGGTTTCTTTCGAGATGTGTCCTTCAGACCATTTCATGGATGATGTGCTATCTTTGTATATTTATTCCTTTTAAATATTGATATCTCTCAGAAAGGCGTATAGAGACGAGATCGGTAATTTCTTCACTTTAATTAGTACTTAATATTATAAAGATCAGTACAAAATTAACAAGTTACAATGATAGAAACGAATCACTCTTGAATCAGTCTATATGGGGAACACAGAAGCGATTGGGAGAAGTACTCTCCCTTGAAGGACACAGTTCTGACTCTCCTCTCCTCGTCGGTCTCTCACACGTTGAACCCTCAGAAAACTTGCTATCTGTAAATCTCCACCTCCTTCTAGCCTTATTGGAAGGATTAATCAGCAAGGCCTCCCCTTCAAGTAGCTGATTGGAAGGACTGTAGTGGGTGTGATTCAAATCTCTCCTTAGAGGACTTGATAGGAGGTGATCTTAGGAGGGTGTGGGAAAGACCCCTCCCACACATAATTGATTGGAGGTTGAAGAAGTATATCACTTGGGTCAACCCCCAAATTCCTGGAACTTCCACGAAAACACCTTCCGGAGAAGGCGGGACTATAGAATCAGCTGTTGTAAGCATTTAGACTGTGCTGACTCATGTTTTGCTTGGCTTCAATCGTGAGGCCATTATTTCCCATTTTTACGACTGTTTTTATGGCTTAAACACGATATACTGCAATGTAAACATCTCGTATTGATAACACGACACAACAGCATTTGGCCGTTATCACTGTGTTCTTTGCCCCTCTCTTTACTCTTTTTTCTCTCCTTCTCTCTCTCTCTCTCTCTCTCTCTCTCTCTCTCTCTCTCTCTCTCTCTCTCTCTCTCTCTCTCTTTCTTTTCTAAATTTCTACACACCACAACATCACTCGGTCACGCTACCTCACACTGCCCTCAGTGTGACAAAAAAATATATTTCAATGGATGATTGCAAAATCACAAACAAAATAAAGTATTTTAAGATTGCCCATCAAGTCAATTCTCAAAAAAATATTTAAATTGCACAAATTGTGTCAATGCACTAATGCAAAAATCAATCAAGAGAATATATTGTAGAAAATTCACATGCATTATATTATGAATCAAAAAACAATACATACATACATATATATATATACATAACATATATTTATATATAAAATGGTTAATTGTTTTATATACAATATATATATAATATAAAGAATATAAGCATATATATATATATAAGAATTTTGTTATACTGTAAAAATGGTTAATTGTTTTAACACACAATGCAAATAATAATACATAAAGAATTCAGCAGCAAATTATATGTATAAGATAATTTTACTCTTCATTGGTCATTTTTTATTTCTGTTATAATCTTCTCAACATTTGAAATTAACTCATTTGATTTGCAAACACTATTATTACAATAATGATTATTTAAATTCAATTGAACAGAGACAGAATTGGTGAAACATTTTCTTTGTAATAGAAAAATTCATCTACTAAAGCCAACTCATTTATTTGTTTTAACTCTAACTGAGACAGTTTAAATTCTTTTGATTTTTAAAGACTTAACTTCAGAGTAGTTCATGTAGGGCTTATTTTTATGGATTGTGATTTCTGTGAAGACATGAGGTTCATAATATAATTTATTAGGAATAACTAACTTGCAAGTCTTATCAAAAGCATGGACATTATTGAAATTAATTTCAGTACTTATATTATGGCAATTAATAGTTGCTGTTACTGAACTTAGTGAAAACACAAAACTGACTGTTCTACTATAATGGAAACAAAATCATGTTTGGATAATTGTGTACACAGTACTGTCTCTTGATTCTTGTTTTCAATTATTTCTTGAACACAAGGATAGGCATTAGTAGTTTCATACAGGTTGTCAAGGTTGCAAATATACTTTATCTTTCAAAAGTATACAATCTCTTAATTGAGCATCAGTAATAAATGACATCATTAGTCCATGTTCTTCTAATGCAAAATTGATGTGGTTGACATTTTGATTTAGTTTTCCTTTATCAATTACGTTTTCCTTTTTATCAACATGGGAAAAGGATGTATGGACATCAGTACATCTGCCTTTCATTACCAAAAATCACTAATTATGCCCTCTAATGTTGTTTTACTTTATAGGCAAAAAAGGTAAAATTAGAAGGATCTTATTCTTAACTACCTTGGTGGTTATCAAATTATAATAGACCATTATATCCTTTACCATAGGGTATAATGTCCTTCTACCTAAAAAATCACTAATTATGCCCTCTAATTCTCTTGGGTTTATTAATGTTGGACTTAATATTCCTTTATAGGCTAACAAAATGGCATTTAATAGATCTTTATGGTCTTGCAATACAATTCTAACATTGTTCATAAATGTACTTAAATGTTGTTCATCTGTTATTATCTTAATCTCTTTGGTAATATTTGTGTTCACTTGATTAATAAATTCCTTTATTTTTTCAATTCATCACTGTTTAAGTTTTGAGAGCTTATAATCTATTTAACACAATGCCCCTTGTTGCTGCCCATTTCTCCAGTTTGTCTATACGGGCACTTTCTTTTTCTACATTAGAGTCTGTCGCGACTCCAAATAATTGATTAAGTGCTGTTCCTATAAAAGGTAAGAGGGATCGTTTGGATCTTGTATTTAACACACTTCCTATGTCATTATCTAGTTTTTCCAACAATGGTAAAACACTGTTATTTTCACTTTTCCTAATTAATGATTTTAATTCCCTTTGGACATCTTTCAATGTCATTTCATTGATAAGCACTGATGTAATGTCAATACTCACTATGCCCAAGTCCTTTTAATTTCACAGATCCCTTTTTCTGTAGTGTCTTCCGGATCACCACTGCCCAGATGACACATAAAGCAGTGTTATGATAACCAAGAAGAACCGCATGTTTGTATCTGTTTATTTCCTAATTAATAAGCACCTTCCGGATCACCACTTCAGATGACACATGCAGTGTTATTAACCAATGAAGAACATGTTTGTATCTGTAAGAATAAGCCTTATCAGATATTCTGTATACATAAGGTATTTTAATGCCTACACATTGTTTATATCTAATAGTTCAACACTTTACATAAATTTATCTTTTTCTTAAATTGTATTTGTTATTTATTGGTTCCTGTTTAACTTCTTTCAATAATTCAACTATTCTCTTATTGGACCAAGAGTCTGTTTTTATTACCTTTTACATGATTGGTATGAACAATTCTTTCCTTTAGATCACTCTCTTATGATCTTTAGCTTATTTAACTTCAACACTTCTAATACCCTATAAGGACCTTGGAACTTTGCGGATACTTTTACATTAGGACCTTCTGGAACATGATTCTGAACATATACCTGAGCACCTACTACAATTTTCGGTTTAGCTGTATTTTTGTCATAGTACTTTGCTTGGACACTCTGAGCTTTCCTTAAGTCTAGTCCTCGTCTGTTTGATCGTTTCATATGTACGTCTAGTTTTCCAGGCAATATAGTCATCGTAGTTATAAGTATGTCGGGGTGGTGTTGCATCATCTAGTAACGTATTTGGTAGTCTCTTCTCGTATCCGTATAACAAGTAGTGTGGTGATTCTCCTACTGTCTCATTTACAGTATTGTTTATAGTAAACTGTACGTCTTCCAAAGCTAAATCCCAGTCTTCTGTATTAGGTTTAACTAAAGTTTTCAGGATATCCTTTATCTTACGATTCGTTCTTTCTACTGCTCCATTTGAACTTGGTTTTATATGCTGTGATTTGACATTTATTTATCTCATAAAATTCACATAATTTTCTTAAAAGTTCACTAGTAAATTCTGCTGCGTTATCAGAAAGAAGAACTTGGGGACATGAATGTCTCGTAATAATTCTAGATTTAAGAGCTTCTGCTACTGTAATTGCATCTCTATTTCTTACTGGTACAATCTCTACATATCTTGTTAGATAGTCTAAAAAGACTAATATTTGTTTATTCCCCCTAACAGTTGTAGGAAATGGACCTAAAAAGTCCATAGATACGACCTGAAATGGATTCAACTCCGATGGGTATTTTTCAAGAGGAGCTTTTGGATTTACGTTACCTTTATTTCGATTACAAACTACACAATTTTGTACAAAGTTCTTGGCATCCTCACTACAATGGGGCCAAAAATAGTTTCTGGTTAGGATTCTAGTTGTCTTTTTGATTCCTGGATGTCCTGCTAACTTGTATGAGTGTGTTAGTTCTAAAACTTCTCTGATTAGTGTTTTTCGGGATGTATAGTCGAGAATAACCATTCTTCTCTGTTGGTCTTTTATACAGCAATCCATTGATTAAAACAAAATCAGGTTTTAAAGATTCATCTGTCATTAGTTGTCCTATTATATGCCTGATTTCTGTATCCATCCTTGTTGTATTTGTACTCTTTCCAAATCTAAATCTACCACTTGACAGCTAAAACAAAAAGTATTAGTGGTAATACATTTCTCTGTTTCTTCTTGGGCTCTGGATAATGCATCTGCTAGTGTATTAAATTTTCCTGGGATATATCTGAATTCTGGTGCAAATTCTAACACACTAATGAACCATCTATTGAACTTCATGTTATTTGTAAAAGTTCTCTTCTTAAACAAATCACAAATTGGTTTGTGATCAGTAAGTACATTGACTTTATGTCCTAAAATTATGTGTCTAAATTTCCTTAGACCCCAGTATAATGCTAAACATTCTCTTTCTATTGTGCTATAATTTTTCTCTGCAGCATTCAAAACTCTACTGGCATAATATACTGCTCTCATTCTTGTTTTGTCCTTTTGTAATAATACAGCCCCTAGCCCGGTACTTGATGCATCACAGGCTAAGTAAAAGTCCTTCGAGAAATCTGGGTAGACTAGTACAGGATTCCTGGTCATTTTACTCTTTAGTGTTTGGAAGCTGTCTCTTGTTCTTTATTCCATTCATATTTGACATCTTTCTTTGTTAATTCTGTTAATGGTTTGGCTATTGTAGCAAAGCCTTTAATGAAAGGTCTATAGTAGCCTACCATTCCTAGGAATCTTCTCAATGCTTTCAAATTGGTAGGAGCTGGATATTCAACTATTGCTTTTATCTTGCCTGCTTGCATTCGCAGACCATCTTCACTAATTACATGTCCTAAGTATTCCAAAGATTTCATTAAGAATTGACATTTCTTTAATTTGATTTTTAATCCTGCTCTTCTTAATCTTTCCAAGACTATTTCTAATGTTTTGAGGTGACTTTCTAAATCTTTGCTAAAAATGATAACATCATCTAAGTAAACTGCAACATTTTCTATATCCCCTAATATTTGAAGCATTAATCTAACAAACGTTAAAGGAGCCGAAGTGAGTCCAAATGGCATGACTTCAAATTGCAAGTGTTCCTTGTGTGTGCTGAAGGCTGTGAATGGTTTCGACTCTTCGTCTAAAGGTACTTGCCAGTATCCACTAAGTAAATCTAAAGATGAAAATATCCTTGCACCTCCTAATTGAGCTAACATATCTTGAATCACTGGCATTGGCATTCTATCGGGGATGGTGTTGGAATTTAACTTTCTATAGTCTATCACAAGTCTCCAATTTCCATCTTTCTTTGGAACAAGTAGTAATGGAGAATTATATGGAGATTTAGAAGGAATGACTACCCATCTTTCTTCATTTCTTCTATCAAATTATCAACTATGGGTCTTTGGCTTATTGGTAATCTGTAATTAGGAATAAAGAATGGTTTTGTTCCATCATCTAATACAATTTTATGCCTTAGGACATTTGTTCTACCTAATTTATCTCCTTCTATTGCTATTACATCTCTGTATTTTTCTAATACTTGAATTAATCTATCTTTGTTTTCTGGAAAATCTGTTTTATTCACTTCTTTGCTTAATTCAGATGTTTGACCAGTTACAGAGAAAAATGCTTCTTCTTCTAATGTTAGTAATGGATTGTTAATAGGTATTCCTTTACAAAAGATAATGCCTGCATAAAGTGTTAGTTTGTTATCTGAGTAGTTCTGGACATAAACTTCACAAGTATCACCCTTCATGTGGACTAAAGAATTATCCATTCTGACAAATTCTGGTAACTCTTCATTTAGTAAAAGAACATCTTTAACTCCTATCTCTTCTTTTCCCCTTAGATGTATTTTTGTTAAACATTTTGGATGCAAAATTACCTGTCTGTTTAGTATTAATTGTACTTTATTATCATCAGCAGTGCTTACACAACATACTTCCTCATCTTTTGTTTCTGCAAAGTAACAATGTTCTGCATCTATACTAGTTTCTTCAGTTACTGCTATTATATCATTTATATCTACTTTATTTATTTTGTTTAACAACAGTACCTCATTTACTAATTTTCCTTCATTATCATAGCTGATTACTACATTGCTATAATGTTCTGTATTTATCTCTGCATAATTATCATTATAAATGTCTTGTTCCTCATCATATTCAGAACATTGGGGATCACCTTTATTTATTTCTGGGTCACTTCTTTTGTTGGAGGGTATAATTTCTGGATGTGCACATCTTAACTTTCTAGTCTGTAATTGTGGAAATTCCTCCTTTCCGTTACCATTCATTTTAATTTGATTGTTCTCTTGATGATAGATTATTTTCTGTATGTCTTTGTCGCTTGTTGAAGTCGTCTCAGACAAATTGATCAGATTTGGGTGAAACTTTTCTTCTTCAAGCGTAAAGCATCCGCTCTTTTTATTATCTTGTGTAAGGTTAATTTTTCCTTCTCGGCAATTCAGTATAATTCCACATTTCTTCATTAATTTATATGAGAACAACACCTGTGCGGGAAAGAACCTGTCTTCTAGAACTATAAAACTTTCAACAGTTTTATGTGACGAAAGGTCTATTTCTAAGTTCACATTGCCTAAACTTTTATCTGTTTACCCGCTACTCCTTTTATTATCTTGCTTTGACCCTGAATTAGCGTTTCTTTAACGCCTAAGTAACTTGTTAATGTGTGTTTATCTATTATGCTTACAGTACTACCTGAATCCATAAGGACAGTACATAATTTATTCTGTATTGGAATTTTAATGATAGGTAAATCCTTTCTGATTATTTCTTCTTCATCCATGGAAAATACAACTTCTTTACTCTGCAATATGGATAGTGCGGATGAACCTTCACTTCTCCTATTTGCTAATTCTTTCTCTTAATTTATCTTCTTGAAGGGACTTTCTTGTGGTATTCTGTGTAGGGATAAATTGTCATTGATTTGAAGACTTATTTGATGTTGAGCGGTTACTACTTAATTCAACTATTTCTTTATTTCCTTCTTGTGTTTTAAACCAGCAATTCTTTGTTAAATGTCCTATTTTCTTACAAACCGTGCAGATTCTAGGTTTTCTACACTCATTTGTAAAATGATTTGTATACCCGCAGTTTTCGCAGGTTGTCTTTGGTCTCGCCCCTTGAGCGGAATAGTTCACTTGGGTTGAAGTGTTTGTGTTTGAGTTTTGACCATATCTATAATGTTTGTGCGGTCCACTCTTTCTTAGAGTGTCTCTTCCTTTTGGTCTGGATTCCATTTTCTTTTAGTATGTTGGTCATATTTCCCTTGGAAAGTATTTGGTCTATTTCCTACTTGTCTGGAATTGTCATAGAATTTATTATTCATTTTAAAATTAGGATTATTATTTCTGACTTTCCTTTCATTTTGTGCTTCTGTTGTTCCCACGAATTCCTTGGATAGATTTATCTCTTTCCTTTGGATTTCTTCTCTCATTGTCTTCAATGTTTGAAGGCTTGTTTTTCTGGGATCAAGTTTTATTTTTCTGAAAGCTTTCTTTTCCTCTTCTCCAAGAATATTATATATGGTTCCAAATGACACGTAATTTAATACATGCCGTAGCTCAACTAATTTCTGGGCACTAGCCCCAAACTGATCCTTGTCTCCTATAGTAATACCTGTCTTCTCTAAATCTTCTGCTTATTTTCTCTATTGCATTCTCCACGCTTGCGTACAAATTAGCAATTGTTTTATATTGTGGGTTAAGAAATCTAGTTAGGTTATATAAACTGTCAGTCTGATTTACTGGTTCCCAGAGTGATAAACAAATTTCTTTAAATTCTACATAGTTATTAAGTTTGCTAAAACTTGTGGAATTCAAAGTTTTATGTGCGTCTCCATGTTCTGAGCTGACGAGCAACAAGGCTTCATTTATTTTAGCTCTTTCATCTGTTATTCCCCTGAAATTATACGACTATCTGCATCTGCTAGCCAATGATTTACAGTATAGGCTTCGAGTCTGCTTTTGTCAGGATTGGAATCATCCACCTGTCCACAGAAGCGTGTGGCGGTTGTTATGACGGCCGCCTGGTTCATATTAAAAATTGTAATGTGCGAATATTATTAGTATTATTAGTATTGTTACTATTATTATTATTGTTAGTAGTATTAGAATGATTAACACTATTTTGGTTCTGGTTATTTGTGTTATTATTGTTAGTATTTCCTTGCACTACAGCGGAGTGGGAATTTAGTCTTGAAATTCGACTTCGTCTAATTGTCGACGGTCTTAAATCGTAATGTGAATGTCTAACAGTGTTCAGTAATTCATCAAATACTCTTTGCATGTCCACACACAAAAATTATTCACTCAGAGTACATCAATCAAAAAAAAAAATTTTTTTATATTGTACCAAGATTAAAAACAATTTGTCAAATTGTGTCACAAAAAAAAAAAAATTAAATTCTCTATTGAGTTCAAGTGCACAATTAAAACCTTTTTTCAATACTCAAAATAAATTCTTATATGAAATTGGGCATCATATCATTAAAATTCATTATAATAAGTACATAAAATTACATATATAACTTCTCAAATAATCATCACCAACCGAGTAAAAAATAGCTAATTCCCTATCTAAATTATTTACTAAATAATTAATTTATCATAGAGAGAGTAATGCTGGTATTTATGCAAAAAGAATTTTATTCACTAGAGAGAGTTTTCTTAATTTTCAATCTTATAGCAAGATGAGAAAAAAAATATATAACTTCACTTATTTATTAAGAGAGAGTGGACAGTAAATTCTTTACTTACTGTTGTGTTGTTGATTGTGATATCGCTAAATGTTGTTCATTCGGCGGTGAATCTTTTCGCTGTCGGATCACTACGTCTGCGTTGTTTTTCCGCTGTGGTTTTCCGCTTTCGGAATCTTGTTGAAAGTTTGTACGTTGTTTTTCTTCAATCACTCGATGCAATGTCGCAAACACTGGGCTTATTATCGCTGTCGGCGTCTTGCTTAATTTGTTGACGGTAACAGTTCAAAATGTTTTTGGCTTCTTCGGGACGCACTAAACTGTTTTTATTCACACTCGACGTTCTTGTTGTAAGCTGCTATTCGCTGGAGTACTTTTATTTCTTCTGATATATTTTGTTCGTCGTCGTAAAAAAATCTGAGCTCGTTTTGTAGAATCTCGTTTCACTGTAACTTAAATAATTGCACTGATAATTTCATTAATGTTCGTTTGTTTCATCTCGCCTTCTGGATCCTATTTAGCTGCCACCATTTGTAATGTTTTATATTTCTTTTTTACGTTCTTTTATATGTTTGCATAGATTTTAGTCTTTTTCTTCTTCTATGGTTTCTTTCGACAGGTGTCCTTCAGATCGCAACTGGATGATGTGCTATCTTTGATATTTATTCCTTTTAAATATTGATATTTCTCAGAAAGGCGTATAGAGACGAGATCGGTAATTTTTTCACTTTAATTAGTACTTAGTATTATAAAGATCAGTACAAAATTAACAAGTTACAATGATAGAAACGAATCACTCTTGAATCAGTCTATATGGGGAACACGAAAGCGATTGGGAGATGTACTCTCCTGAAGGACACAGTTCTGATCTACTGGTCTCCTGTCGATCTCTCAGCCTGTTGAACCCTCGATTTCTTGTTATCTGTAAATCTCCACCTCCTTCTAGCCTTATTGGAAGGATTAATCAGCAAGGCCTCCCCTTCAAATAGTTGATTGGAAGGACTGTAGTGGGTGTGATTCAAATCTCTCCTTAGAGGACTTGATTGGAGGTGATCTTAGGAAGGTGTGTGAAAGACCCCTCCCTAGCATGTTTGATCGGAGGGTGTTGAAGTACATCACTTTGTCCAGCCCCCAATTTCCTGGAATTTCCATGATACGCCTCCTGATGAAGGCGGGGTTATAGAGCTGGCTGCTGTAAGCTTTTTGGCTGTGCTGACTCATGATTTGGTTAACTTAATTGCGATGCCACTACTTCCCACTTTTATGATCGTTTTTATGGCTTTAACGCAATATACTTGCTCACTGTTTTTGAGTTCATGCAAAATCCTGCCTCGATCAGCTTATTTGAATCCACGATAATAACAACAGCTTTTAGGTGTTATCACTGTGCCTCTCTTTGCCTCCTCTCTCTTTTATTCTCTCATCTCTCTCTCTCTCTCTCTCTCTCTCTCTTTTTCTCTTTTCTATCTAATTTTCCTATCTTCTCTACACCAGGAGATATTGAGGAATAAGCACTGATAACTAAATTATTAGGGTACAAAACCAATAAAAGAAATAGAGCGCAGGTTTATGTCACCAACGTAATACAGAGAGTTACAGAAGGACTAAAACATCAAGCTACTTCTCCCCACAGAGGTAATGCTAACACTGTACAAAACTATTATATGACTGGTACTCAAACATCCATACCACAACCTGACATGAAATAAATCAACCTCATATAATAATTTTTAAATATGAGACGGGACTAAGACTTTTTGATGGAATAAACAATTTAGATCTGCAAAAAAGGACTAAACACTTGGTCTCTTTACATCCATAAAATAGGACTTGTGAATAAGATGCAGTGACCAAGGATGAACACATACCACAAACATAATGGTACATAAAAACAACACTAAT
>NC_089796.1:32617909-32642909 GCF_040412425.1 Macrobrachium rosenbergii | reverse complement strand
CAGCAGCTGGTTCTATAGCCCCGCCTTCTCAGGGTTGGCCCAAGTGATGTACTTCTTTGACCTCCAATCAATTATACTTGGGAGGGGTCTTTCACACACCCTCCTAAGATCACCTCCAATCAAGTCCTCTAAGGAGAGATTTGAATCACACCCACTACAGTCCTTCCAATCAGCTACTTGAAGGGGAGGCCTTGCTGATTAATCCTTCCAATAAGGCTAGAAGGAGGTGGAGATTGCAGATAACAAGTTTTCTAGGGGTTCAACAAGCTAGAGAACGACGAGGAGAGAGGAGTTCAGAACTGTGTCCTTCAAGGGAGAGTACGTCTCCCCTCGCTTCAGTGTTCCCCATAGAGACTGAGTCAAGAGTGATTCGTTTTCTATCATTGTAACTTGTTAATTTTGTACTGATCCTTATAATACTATATACTAATTAAAGTGAAGAAATTACCGATCTCGTCTCTATACACCTTTCTGTGAGATATCCATACTTAAAACAATAACAATAAAGAAGAGAGCACATCATCCGTAAAGCGATCTGAAGGACACATCGAGAAGAAACCAAGGTAAGAAGAGAAAGACTAAAAATCATACAGTAAAGAAAGAGGAGAAAAAGAAGATCCCCTTACAAATGGTGGCAACGTATTTGGATCCAGAAGGCGAGACGAAACAAACTAACCTCAATGAAATTATCAGTGCAATTATTTAAGTTACAATGAAATGAAATTCTACAAAACGAACTTAGATTTTTTACGACGACGAGCAAAAATATATCTCAAGGAATAAAAACATTCCACCGGACAAAAGTTATGTGAAGGAATAGCAGCTAACAAGAAAAGGTCGAGTGTGAATAAAAACAGTTTTAGTGCGTCCCGAAGCAAAAACATTTAGAACTGTTACCGTCAACAAATTGAGCAAGACGCCGACAGCGATAATAAGCCCAGTGTTTGTGACATTTCAACGGAGTGATTGAAGAAAAACAGCGCCTAGAACTTTCAACAAGATTCCAAAGGCAGAAAACCACAGCGAAAAACAACGCAGACATAGTGAGATTTTTTTACAGGAATACGGCGGCGAAGCAATCACCCTAGAAGGCACAACAATTAGCGATATCACGATATCAGCAAAACTACAGTAAGTTGGCGAGGAATGAAAATATTGTTTGCCCTCTCTCTTAATAAATAAATAAGTGGAGATATATTTTTTTGGCATCTTTTAATAAGATTGAAAATTAAGAAAACTCTCTATAGTAAATAAAATTCCTTTTGCATAAATACCAGCATTACTCTCTCTATGATAATTAATTATTTAGTAAATAATTTTTATAGGGAATTAGTTATTTTTTTTCTTCACTCGGTTGGTGATGATTATTTGAGAAGTTATATATATAATTTTGTGTACTTATTATGAAGAATTTTGATGATATGATGCCCAATTTCATATAAGAATTTATTTTGTGTATTGAAAAAGGTTTTATTTGTGTACTTGAACTCAGTAGAGAATTTAATTTTTTTGTTTGTGACAATTTGACAAATTGTTTTAATTTTGGTACAATATAACAAACATTTTCTTTATGATTAATGTACTCTGAGTGAATAATTTTTTTTGTGTGTGGACATGCAACGAGTGTATGATGAATTACTGAAAACTGTTAGACATTCACATTACGATTTAAGACCGTCGACAATTAGCCGAAGTCGAATTTTAAGACTAAATTCCCCACTCCGCTGTAGTGCAAGGAAACAACAACAATAATAACACAAGTAACCAGAACCAAAATAGTGTTAATCATTCTAATACTACTAAAAATAATAATAATAGTAACAATACTAATAATACTAATAATACTCGCACCTTACAATTTTATAACATGAACCAGGAGGCCGTCATAATAACCGCCACACTCTTCTGTGGACAGGTGGATGATTCCAATCCTGACAAAAGTAGACTTGAATCCTATACTGTAAATCATTGGTTAGCAGATGCAGATAGTCGTATAATTTCAGGGGGAATAACAGATGAAAGAGCTAAAATAAATGAAGCCTTGTTGCTCGTCAGCTCAGAACATGGAGACGCACATAAAACTTTGAATTCCACAAGTTTTAGCAAACTTAATAACTATGTTGAATTTAAAGAAATTTGTTTATCACTCTGGGAACCAGTAAATCAGACTGACGGTTTATATAACCTAACTAGATTTCTTAACCCACAATATAAAACAATTGCTAATTTGTACGCAAGTGTGGAGAATGCAATAGAGAAAATAACCAAAGACTTAATGAAGACAAGGATCAGTTTGTGGCTAGTGCCCACAACTTAGTTGAGCTACGACATGTATTAAATTACGTGTCATTTGGAACCATATATAATATTCTTGGAGAAGAGGAAAAGAAGGCTTTCAGAAAAATAAAACTTGATCCCAAGTAAACAAGCCTTCAAACATTGACGACAATGAGAGAAGAAATCCAAAGGAAAGAGATAAATCTATCTAAGGAATTCGTCGGAACAACAGAAGCACAAAATGAAAGAAAAGTCAGAAATAATAATCCTAATTTTAAAATGAATAATAAATTCTATGATAATTCCAGACAAGTAGGAAATAGACCAAATACCTTCCAAGGGAAATATGCCCAAAATACTAAAAGAAAATGGAATCCAGATCAAAGGGAAGAAACAATCTAACAAAGAGTGGACCACACAAACCTTATAGATATGGTCAAAACTCAAACACAAACATTTCAACCCAAGTGAACTATTCCGCTCAAGGGACGACACCAAAGACAGCCTGTGAAAACTGCGGGTATACAAATCATTTTACAAATGAGTGTAGAAAACCTAGAAGCTGCACGGTTTGTAAGAAAGTGGGACATTTAACAAAGAATTGCTGGTTTAAAACACAAGAGGGAAATAAAGAAATAGTTGAATTAAGTAGTAATTGCTCCACATCAAATAAGTCTTCAAATCAATGACAATTTATCCCTACACAGAATACCACAAGAAAGTCCCTTCAAGAAGATAAATTAAGAGTAGAAGAATTAGCAAAAAGGAGAAGTGAAGGTTCATCAGCACTATCCACATTGCAGAGTAAAGAAGTTGTATTTTCCATGGATGAAGAAGAAATAATCAGAAAGGATTTACCTATCATTAAAATTCCAATACAGAATAAATTATGTACTGTCCTTATGGATTCAGGTAGTACTGTAGGCATAATTGATAAACACACATTAACAAATTACTTAGGCGTTAAAGAAACGCTAATTCCGGGTCAAAGCAAAATAATAAAAGGAGTAGCGGGTTAAAAGTTTAGGAAATGTGAACTTAGAAATAGACCTTTCGTCACATAAAACTGTTGAAAGTTTTATAGTTCTAGAAGACAGATTCTTTCCCGCAGAGGTGTTGTTCTCATTTAAATTAATGAAGAAATGTGGAATTATACTAAAATACCGAGAAGGAAGAATTAACCTTACACGAGATAATAAAAACAGCGTATGCTTTACGCTTGAAGAAGAAAAGTTTCACCCAAATCTGATCAACTTGTCTGAGACGACTTCAACAAGCGAGAAAGACATACAGAAAATAACTTATCATCAAGAGAACAATCAAATTAAATTGAATGGTAATGGAAAGGAGGAATTTCCACAATTACAGACTAGAAATTTAAGATGTGCACATCCAGAAATTATAACTTCCAACAAAAGAAGTGACCCAGAAATAAATAAAGGTGATCCCCAATGTTCTAAATATGACGAGGAACAAGACATTTATGATGATAATTATGCAGAGATAAATACAGAACATTATAGCAATGTAGTAATCAGTTGTGATAATGAAGGGAAATTAGTAAGTGTGGTACTGTTGTTAAACAAAATAAATAAAGTAGATATAAATGACATAATAGCAGTAACTGAAGACACTAGTATAGATGCAGAACACTGTTACTTTGCAGAGACAAAAGATGAGGAAGTATGTTGTGTAAGCACTGCCGATGATAATAAAGTACAATTTATATTAAACAGACAGGTAATTTTGCATCCAAAGTGTTTAACAAAAATACATCTAAGGGGAAAAGAAGAGATAGGAGTTAAAGACGTTCTTTTACTAAATGAAGAGTTACCAGAACTTGTCAGAATGGATAATTCTTTAGTCCACATGAAGGGTGATACTTGTGAAGTTTATGTCCAGAACTACTCAGATAACAAACTAACACTATATGCAGGCATTGTCTTCTCTAAAGGAATACCTATTAACAATCCATTACTAACATTAGAAGAAGAAGAATTTTTCTCTGTAACTGGTCAAACATCTGAATTAAGCAAAGAAGTGATTAAAACAGATTTTCCAGAAAACAAAGATAGATTAATTCAAGTATTAGAAAATACAGAGATGTAATAGCAATAGAAGGAGATAAATTAGGTAGAACAAATGTCCTAAGACATAAAATTGTATTAGATGATGGAGCAAAACCATTCTTTATTCCTAATTACAGATTACCAATAAGCCAAAGACCCATAGTTGATAATTTGATAGAAGAAATGAAGAAAGATGGGGTAGTCATTCCTTCTAAATCTCCATATAATTCTCCATTACTACTTGTTCCAAAGAAAGATGGAAATTGGAGACTTGTGATAGATTATAGAAAGTTAAATTCCAACACCATCCCTGATAGAATGCCAATGCCAGTGATTCAAGATATGTTAGCTCAATTAGGAGGTGCAAGGATATTTTCATCTTTAGATTTACTTAGTGGATACTAGCAAGTACCTTTAGACGAAGAGTCGAAACCATTCACAGCCTTCAGCACACACAAGGAACACTTGCAATTTGAAGTCATGCCATTTGGACTCACTTCTGCTCCTTTAACGTTTATTAGATTAATGCTTCAAATGTTAGGGGATATAGAAAATGTTGCAGTTTACTTAGATGATGTTATCATTTTTAGCAAAGTTTTAGAAAGTCACCTCAAAACATTAGAAATAGTCCTGGAAAGATTAAGAAGAGCAGGATTAAAAATCATATTAAAGAAATGTCAATTCTTAATGAAATCTTTGGAATATTTAGGACATGTAATTAGTGAAGATGGTCTGAATGCAAGCAGGCAAGATAAAAGCAATAGTTGAATATCCAGCTCCTACCAATTTGAAAGCATTGAGACGATTCCTAGGAATGGTAGGCTACTATAGACCTTTCATTAAAGGCTTTGCTACAATAGCCAAACCATTAACAGAATTAACAAAGAAAGATGTCAAATATGAATGGAATAAAGAACAAGAGACAGCTTTCCAAATATTATAGAGTAAAATGACCAGAAATCCGGTACTAGTCTACCCGGATTTCTCCAAAGACTTTTACTTAGCCTGTGATGCCTCAAGTACCGGGCTAGGGGCTGTATTATTACAAAAGGACAAAACAAGAATGAGAGCAGTATATTATGCCAGTAGAGTTTTGAATGCTGCAGAGAGAAATTATAGTACAATAGAAAGAGAATGTTTAGCATTATACTGGGGTCTAAGGAAATTTAGACACATAATCTTAGGACATAAAGTCAATGTACTTACTGATCACAAACCAATTTGTGACTTGTTTAAGAAGAGAACTTTTACAAATAACATGAAGTTCAATAGATGGTTCATTAGTGTGTTAGAATTTGCCCAGAATTCAGATATATCCCAGGAAAATTTAATACACTAGCAGATGAATTATCCAGATCCCAAGAAGAAACAGAGAAATGTATTGCCACTAATACTTTTTGTTTTAGCTGTCAAGTGGTAGATTTAGATTCAGAAAGAGTACAAATACAACGAGGGATGGATACAGAAACCAGGCATATAATAGGGCAATTAATGACAGATGAATCTTTAAAACCCGATTTTGTTTTAATAATGGATTATTGTATAAAAGACCAACAGAGAAGAATGGTTATTCTCGTCATTACATTCCAAAAACACTAATTAGAGAAGTTTTAGAACTAACACACTCATACAAGTTAGCAGGACATCCTGGAATCAAAAAGACAACTAGAATCCTAACCAGAAACTATTTTTGGCCCCATTGTAGTGAAGATGCCAAGAGCATTGTACAAAATTGTGTAGTTTGTAATAGAAATAAAGGTAACGTAAATCCAAAAGCTCCACTTGAAAAATACCCATCGGTGTTGAATCCATTTCAGGTCGTTTCTATGGACTTTTTAGTCCCATTTCCTACCACTGTTAGAGGAAATAAACAAATATTAGTCTTTTTAGACTATCTAACAAGATATGTAGAGATTGTACCAGTAAGAAATAGAGATGCAATTACAGTAGCAGAAGCTCTTAAATCTAGAATTATTACGAGACATTCATGTCCACAAGTTCTTCTTTCTGATAACGCAGCAGAATTTACTAGTGAACTTTTAAGAAAATTATGTGAATTTTATGAGATAAATAAATGTCAAATCACAGCATATAAACCAAGTTCAAATGGAGCAGTAGAAAGAACGAATCGTAAAATAAAGGATATCCCGAAAACTTTAGTTAAACCTAATACAGAAGACTGGGATTTAGCTTTGAAAGATGTACAGTTTACTATAAACAATACTGTAAATGAGACAGTAGGAGAATCACCATACTACTTGTTATACGGATACGAGAAGAGACTACCAAATACGTTACTAGATGATGCCACACCACCCCGGCATACTTATAACTACGATGACTATATTGCCTGGAAAACTAGACGTACGTATGAAACGATCAAACAGATGAGGACTAGACTTAAGGAAGCTCAGTGTGTCCAAGCAAAATACTACGACAAAAATACAGTTAAACCAAAAATTGTAGTAGGTGCTCAGGTATATGTTCAGAATCATGTTCCAGAAGGTTCTAATATAATAGTATCTTCAAAGTTTAATGGTCCTTATAGGGTATTAGAAGTGTTGAAGTTAAATAAGCTAAAGATCATAAGTGAGAGTGATCTAAAAGAAAGAATTGTTCATACCAATCATGTAAAGGTAATAAAAACAGACTCTTGGTCCAATAAGAGAATAGCTGAATTATTGAAAGAAGATAAACAAGAACCAATAAATAACAAATACAACTTAAGAAAAAGATAAATTTATGTAAAGTGTTGAACTGTTATATATAAACAATGTGTAGGCATGTATACAGAATATCTGATAAGGCTTATTCTTACAGATACAAACATGCGGTTCTTCTTGGTTATCATAACACTGCTTTATGTGTCATCCGAGGTGGTGATCCGGAAGGGTGCACTACTAGAGAAAAAGGGACCCGTGAAATTAATCAAAGATATTGGTATTGTAAGTATTGACATTACATCAGTGCTTATCAATGAAATGACGTTGAAAGATGTTCAAAGGGAATTAAAATCATTAATTAAGAAAAGTGAAAATAACAGTGTTTTACCATTGTTGGAAAAACTAGATAATGACATTGGAAGTGTCTTAAATACAAGATCCAAACGATCCCTCTTACCTTTTATAGGAACAGCACTTAATTGTTTGGAGTCGCCACAGACTCTAATGTAAAAAAAAAAAAAAGAAAGTGCCCATATAGACAAACTGGAGAAATGGGCAGCAACAAGGGGCATTGTGTTAAATAAGATTATAAGCTCTCAAAACTTAAACAGTGAGGAATTGAAAAAAATAAAACATTTTATTAATGCAGTGAATACCAATATTACAAAAGAGATTAAGGTAATAACAGATGAACTTTATTTAATTACATTTATGAACAATGTTAGAATTGTATTGCAAGACCATAAAGATCTGTTAAATGCCATTTTGTTAGCCTATAAAGGAATATTAAGTCCAACATTAATAAAACCAAAGAGAATTAGAGGGCATAATTAGTGATTTTTTGGTAGAAGGACATTATACCCCTATGGTAAAGGATATAATGGTCTATTATAATTTGATGACGACCAAGGTAGTTAAAAATAAGATTCTCCTAATATTACCTTTTAATCAAACAGAGGCAGATGTACTGATGTCCATACATCCATTTCCCATGTTGATAAAGGAAAACGTAATTATCTCAAATGTCAGCCACATCAATTTTGCATTAGAAGAACATGGGCTAATGATGTCATTTATTACTGATGCTCAGTTAAGAGATTGTATACTTTTGAAAGATAAGGAGAATATTTGCAACCTTGACAACCTTTATGAAACTACTAATGCCTATCCTTGTGTTCAAGAAATAATTGACAACAAAAATCAAGAGAGAGTACTGTGTACACAATTATCCAAACATGATTTTGTTCCATCCTAGTAGAACAGTCAGTTTTTGTATTTTCACTGAATTCAGTAACAGCAACTATTAATTGCCATAATCTAAGTACTGAAATTAATTTCAATAACGTCCATGCTTTTGATAAGACATGCAAGTTAGTTATTCCTAATAAATTATATTATGAACCTCATGTCTTCACAGAAATAACAATCCATAAAAATACCCCATACATGAACTACTCTAGTGAAGTTAAAGAATTTAAACTGTCTCAGTTAGTTAAAAAAAATAAATGAGTTGGATTTAGTAGAAGAATTTTTCTATTACAAAGAAAATGTTTCACCATTTTTGTCTCTGTTCAATTTGGTCATAATCATTATTGTAATAATAGTGTTTACAATTTTGGCCAAACGTGTGGTAATTTCAAATATTGAGAGGATTATAACAGAAATAAAAAGGGCCAGTGAAGAGTAAAATGATCTTATAAACATAATTTACTACTGAATTCTTTATGTATTATTATTTGCATTATGTGTTAAAATAATTAACCATTTTTACAGTATAATAATTCATTATATATGTATATGTATGTATATGTATCTCTTTTGATTCATGATATAATATGTGAATTTTCTACCATATATTCTTAATTGATATTTTTTGCATTTGTGCATTGACACAGTTTGTGCAATTAAAATTTTTTTTGAGAAATTACTTGATGGGCAATCATATAAATACTTTATTTTATTTGTGTAATTTTGCAATCATCCATTGTACTGTATTTTTTTTGTCACACTGAGGGCAGTGTGAGGTAGCGTGACCAAGTGATGTTGTGGTGTAGAATAGATAGGGAAATTAGATAGAAAAGAGAGAGAGAGAGAGATAAAAAAGAGGAAAAGTTAGAGAGAGAAGGAGAGAGAAATAAGAATAAAGAGAGAGGCAAAGAACACAGTGATAATGCCCAAAAGCTGTTGTCGTATCGTGTTATCAATACGCTGAACGCGGCAGGAACCATAAGCTGTATATCATGTTGAAGCCATAAAAACAGTTGTAAAAGTGAGAAATAATGGCCTCGCGATTAAGCTAACCAATTCATGAGTCAGCGCAGCCTAAATGCTGACAGCAACTGGTTCTATAGCCCCGCCTTCTCAGGGAGGCATTTTCGTGGAAGTTCCAGGAATTTGGGGGTTGGCCCAAGTGATGTACTTCTTTGACCTCCAATCAATGTATAATTGATTGGAGAGGGGTCTTTCATACACCCTCCTAAGATCACCTCCAATCAAGTCCTCTAAGGAGAGATTTGAATCACACCCACTACAGTCCTTCCAATCAGCTACTTGAAGGGGGGCCTTACTGATTAATCCTTCCAATAAGGCTAGAAGGAGGTGGAGATTGCAGATAACAAGTTTTCTAGGGGTTCAACAAGCTAGAGAACGACAAGGAGAGAGGAGTTCAGAACTGTGTCCTTCAAGGGAGAGTACGTCTCCCCTCGCTTCAGTGTTCCCCATAGAGACTGAGTCAAGAGTGATTCATTTTCTATCATTGTAACTTGTTAATTTTGTACTGATACTATATACTAAATAAGTGAAGAAATTACCGATCTTGTCTCTATACGCCTTTCTGAGCGATCTGAAGGACAGTTAGTTAGTTAGTTATTTTATTGACAAAAGTATACAATAATTAGTACAAATTTGTCCACAACGTGACATAATACAAAATATACAAAGTAAACAGTAATCTCTGTTCTTGCAAGTACATGGCCTATACAGAAAAAAAATTATTAACAAGAAAAATAAAATATCAAGTACAAATAACATAATCCTATAAGATTATAAAAATAAACGAAAAAGGAACTTACTATAAGGAAAAAAGTGGTTACACAACTATTCAAAATCAAGTCCTAATACAAATAATATTTGATAAACAAAAATTTACTTGAAGAAAAAACATAAAACAGAAGGTAAAGCCGCACATTACTTATAAACATGAAGCACTTCATAAACATATTTACACAAATCAACAATATTATCATTTTCATTGAATAAAGTTCTCGGAGATTCATAACTCAAGTTTGGATATTTACGCCTACATGGCATTGAAAGAGGACAATTGATCAGAACGTGTGATTCGTCCTGAATAGTGCTATTATCACATGTACACACCCTAATTCCGGGGAGTTCGGCTCCACCTACCTGTTTCTATACGGAGGTTATGGGACATGAGTCGTAAACGACTGAAAGCTGCGCGAATATAATAAGAGATATATAATTTATCCGTATATAATTTATGTATTCCTAAGTTGGGATTCAATTTGTTTCTGTAAGTCACATACTTTGTTGCTGAAGCTGGGCGGTTTCTAATAGATGTGGTGATATCAATTAGTGGATCAATTTGATCATTAAAGGCCAGAGAATCTTGAATAAATCTATATCCAGGGGAGTCTCCACCACTGCACATTGCATATACAATATGAAAAGGCTCATCCATATCAGGATTAGACAACTTTGACACCAGAAAACGTTTTCGTTTTGATGCCACGATGAATTGTGCTGGGGTATCCCAGACTCAGCCAAACACAAATGTGTACAGGTATTCACCCATTACATCCAGAAGACTCTTTACTAAATGATTGTAATTACTTATTGATTTTTGTAATGCATTTGTTAGCCATGTTTGCTGACCCATAAATAACTAAAGGATGATCAGTCGTCTGGTAAAACTAAGGTATGCTTCAAAGACTTTCTTCTTGAAACAGAATGGCATTTTAGTATTCGTGTTACAGAATATTGAGAATTTATTCAAGGTCGATTGCCAATTTGGCTGATGTAGAGACAGGCAAGTTTTTAACTTTCCGTCATCTGTGAACCAAGTTCCTAGGTAAAGATAATGGTCACAGTAATTTATAGTTTGACCTTGAACTGTTATTGACAACTGGTCACCTACACTTTTGTTTATCACGAAAAATTTGCTCTTTTTTCATTAAGCTGCATGCCATATTCATTACAATAATGCATCATAATATCAAATTTTTTAATACACATTTCTCGCGAAGTAGCAACAATCACCGTGTCATCCATCAATAAAAGCACATGTAAATTACCCAAAAACTGTCCGCTGGTATTGCATTTTTAACATCCTAACCATTTTATCCATATAAATGACAAACAGCAAACAACTAGTGGGCGCTCCGTGCCGTACGCCAACAGAGCTATCGATCACAGCTGTTCTTAAAACATTTTTTGTGTTACTGTACATCTCTTGAATTGCAGACAACATTCTTTTCCCACATCCTAGTTCCTTCAAATAACTTATCATTTTTCTTCTGGGAACTCTATCATAAGTTTTTACTAAAATCCACAAACATGACATAGAGTTTTTCTTCTTAAAAATAGCCAAATCAATTAATAATCTTAATGACAATATTTGTTCTATACATCCCCTCTTTTCTGTGCTCCAGCTTGACACTTATCTATACTGAACCATAATTTCAGTCTATTCAATAGCAGTATGTCATATACCTTACCTATCGTATCCATGATACTTATCCCTCTATAATTTCCACATGCCATTCTGTTTCCAGATTTAAAAAGTACAACAAGTTTACTGTATCCCCATGAAGACAAGTAATTCAAACTCAAAAACAAAGTATTGAAAACTGTCAAGAAAAACGTCAGCCACAGGGCGGGTAGGCGAACAAACAATCCGGGGCAGAGGCCACAGTAGCTTTTATTCATATTCATGTCTTTTTAGAGCCCCATCTAGTTCTTGTGGAGTGAAAGGATCGTCAAGAACAGGGATATAAGGGGCGTCATCGAGATTATTTACCCTTCATTTTGAACATTCACATTACTTGGGTTTAAAAGCGATTCAAAATGGGTCTTGAATTTTCCGTCGTCTGGTTGCAAAGTATTTGCCTCTCTAATTATCTGATTTTTTCCATTATCTATAGCTCTCCAGATTGCTTTAGAATCATTACACTCAAGTAAACGCTCCCATCTAGGTTTTGTTACATCCCAATCAACACTTCTACCTTTCACTTTACATTTTTCGGCAACTCTGCTGATCGTATCCAAGCCTTCACTCATTATAGTTTCTATGCAGCCCATATCTACATTAATCACATCAGGAGGTTGAATTAGACTCATGTACTGTACAAATTTATCAACGTTAACATTATTATGTTAAACACTTTTTTAATCAACTGATGAGTATCAGGTTTCATGTAAGACAGTCCTAAACTTTCTGCCCTCTCCAACAAAAATTTAAATGACAAATTTTTACACCTGTCTTAAGCACCATACCTAAGGGGCGTGATCAGACTCTCTTTATGCCTTGATTTATTTCTAAGCATTCTATCTTTTGAATACATTCTTTTGATATTATACACAAATCTAACCCGATACCCATTCTCTCTTTCTATACGACAGATTTCCACCCATTATTTTCCTTCATATGAGAGATGATTCATTACAACCAACGATCTATGGTTACAAATATCAAGAAGCTTTCGCCCATTATTATTAATGTGATTATCTTGAATATTCTCATAGACATAAGGAACACCTTCTTTATTGACGATATTTGGGTAGCCTATACGGGCATTAAAATCTCCCATAACAACTATTTGTTCATGATTATTTATCACAGACTCTAAATTACCAAATTGCAATACATCAAAGTACGGAGAATCCTCTGGTGTAATGTAAACAGCACCGAGAAAGACACTGTGCCAACAAACAAAAACCCAGATTTGGCCTTCACAGTCTAAACGTTTGTTATCAGTCTCATAATGTTGCTGCACACCGCCTTTTGCCTTCTGGGAAGGTTGTGATATAAACAAAAAGCCTTACTGTTTTTGCTTCTAAAAACACAATGTCGTAATTTAAGACAAACTGCAAAATATCAGGATCTTGCAACTTATCTCTCACACCTGCAATATTCCAGGAACATATCTTTAATTCGTTTTGCCTATAACCTAGAAAAAATTTACAACATATTTATCAATAACTACATTGTCTCGAAGAAGAACCCGATTTTTCCAATCATATCTAATGTTAGTACCAGCATTTTCTGGCTTACTTTTCTCTTCTTGCTCTTTTCTCTAAGTCGAGCCATCTCCTTCCTTACTGCAGGATGAAGATCCTTCTTGATGAATATTCTAGCTAATGGTCCTTCACAGTTCTTCAGATTTTTGCTCTCTCCAAGATATAGTTCCTTTGTTGTCGATTGTTAACACGATATGAATGGGTCTATTCCGTCGATCGTTTTCCTTTCCCAGACGTCTTATCTGCCACCTTCCCGGCTCCATCTCCATGTCGTCTGCATAGCCAGTTGCCTCGATCACCTTCTTTACCTTGGCAGTATCGTCATCTCGATCTCATCGCTGTTCTCTGATAACCCGGTTATAACAATATTTCTGCTTCTTTTCTTGCATCAACTGCTTCTAAAAACTTTTGTTGCTGGCTTATAACCTTTAAGCTTCATCCAATCGGGTTGAGAGATCCTTAACCTCTTGTTTAATTGTCTTTATTTAATTTATTTCACCTCTCAGTAGCTTTAGCTCATCGAGTATCACGGTATTGGTTGGCTCTTGATTTCTTATGGCGTTAATCATTGTGCTTAATGCTTCTTTCAACTGAGGATTAGTAAGTTTGCTTAGCTGGTTTTGTGATAATGCTGTCACTGACTCCACACTGTCATAGGCAGGCATTTTCCTTAAATTTCAGCACTAGGCCTAACTCAGAACTCAGTATTTTAAGCAATTTTAAGCAATGTTGTCATGGCCACTGCGCATGCGCAAAACTCCATAAACTGATTGAGGGGAGGTGTAGAATGAGATTTCAAACTTTTGTCTTCAAATTACGGCTAAGTCCAAATTAGATTATACTGCTTTCTCACGTCTGCACAATCCCTGTACATTCATGCACTTGAAAATAGGTTGTACTGTTTACAGAGCCTTGCAGTTAGGCAGGGCAGCCGATCGAGGCTACGGCCTACCCCACTGCCAAATGAAAGTCCCTTAAAAGAAGGCATCGTGCTTACCCCATATAAAAATGGGAAAAAAGCATGTAAAAATGAAGATATATATATATATATATATATATATATATATATATATATATATATATATATATATATATATATATATATATATATATATATATTATATATATAGATATGTCATCCATATTAAGAGAGAGACTGGAGAGAGAGAGAGAGAGAGAGAGAGAGAGAGAGCCTTGAACCTATCAGTGCTGTGGCCCAGTAGAAGTTTACTCATCACTCTTCTTTTGGTTTTCGTAGACCTGCTGAGTAATGTTTACCTACAATTTTGTTTATTTAAAATCATATTGTTTGCTTTGTGCCGAAATCTCCATAACGTTTACTCCCCAAGACTTTTAGCAAGTGCTTATGGAAAGTTCAATACCCTACGTTTATAAAAACCTCTATGTGACTTTCATCATTGATTCATTATTTGTTTTTGCTGTGAATACCTCACATGCAAAAACCCTGCAAGGGATTGAAAAACAGTAAGTAAGATCTTTTCTTCTAACAAAAAAAAAAAGGATCGCATTTTTATCTCCAACATTTTCAGTCCCTTCTCTCTCTCTCTCTCTCTCTCTCTCTCTCTCTCTCTCTCTCTCTAAGTCCTAAAGAGGCTTCAGTACCTGGAAGATTGCACGGAAGGCAGATACCATGATAAGCAAATCTCATCACGCATCCTTTTAACGTCATCATTTAAAACTGAATAAATTGGTCTAAGATTGTACAGGAGGCATTTCCGTCTCATACATAATATCTTTTATGAAGAGCATCCTGGTTATCGATTTTTTGTGCCATAACAGCCTTTGAAGGATCTGGCAATAGTAAAAGTTGTCTTTACAATTTTTTAGACTACTGTCCAAAATTGTTTTACTCACATATGTAATGGAAGATGAAAAAATTATGGTGCTATACTACGGAGGTATCCAAGATTTGTTAGTTTTGACCTGAGAAACTTTACATGAAATGAGGCAAGACTGAGAATGAACCACAAAGAATGAAAAGAGAAATCTTTACATATGTTAGTAAAAATCTTTGGATAGAAGTGGTGAGAAAAATTGCAAAGAAAACTTATATAGCTATATCTATCTATCTGTCCATCTATCTATCTATCTATCTATCTATCTATCTATCTATATATATATATATATATATATATATATATATATATATATATATATATATATATATATATATATATATATATATATATATATATATATATATATATATATATATATATATATATATATATATATATATATATATATATATATATATATATATATATATATATATATATATATATATATATATATATATATATATTTATATATATATATATATATATATATATATATATATATATATATATATATATATATATATATATATATATATATATATATATATATATATATATATATATATATATATATATATATATATATATGAAAAGCTTAGAGATCATAAGTATATTATGAATTGCAATACACAACGGATGTTGAATTAACAAGTGGGGAGGAAAACTTTCCCAAAAAATCTTGGAGAGGAATGTTTAGCTAGCCTCTGATGCATTTCCTCATTAAGTAAGGATGGTGTCAGATTTTTCGAGGCGTAGGATTATGTGACCTGACACTGTATGTAAGTTCACCGGAAGTGTCCGGGTTCTGGTGAGGAACGTGTGTTTGTGCGTGCCTTTTGGGCGGAGTCCCGAGGAGTGGAGGAATTAGATTGATTAAAGAGAATCATTCTAAAACCAACACTGAACTTTGTTGAAAGGCTCGAGAAGTTTGAGATTTGTGTTGTGCTCAATACCAGGACTGATCTAAATACTGGGTTTAGATGTCAGGAGCATATCTATTTACCAAAATGTAGATTGTTTTCTCCATTTCTATGATATGTATCTTGTTTTTGAGTAACGTGGGAGGAATTCCCATATTTGCATTTTTTTGAGTTTTGGGAAACTAAAGAGGGTTTAGCTTGTCTTTTTCAGATGTTTCGCTGAGGAAGAGGTCGAGAATGTACTTATTGGGAATGTACTAGACTTTGACCTATTTTTGACCTGTTTATGTTATTTGATGACCAAGGTGTTAGTCACAAGTACTGGTTGGTCTAGAATCATTAATTTGATGGATTGTGTATCAGCTATGATTTCCATCTTTATGTGTGAAGTTTTTTCTGAATTACTTTAGTTAAATTTGCAAAAAAAGTCTAGTTTTGCATCTGAATGTTTAATTCAAGTAGGTCTTTGTCTGAGGTTAGCTACAGGGAGAGGAGTCGATGAGGGAGAAGGATTGTACCAACCCAATACTGAGCCATCTCCACCAGAGACTACTGGAGATGTAAGTTAAAATGGTGCTGTTCTTTAAACATATGCCTTCAGAGATTATGACCCTAATTGACCTTGTGTAGGGTCATTAACAGTGGCGGCAGCTTGATATGGACCACTAAAAGCCTTTGAAAGAGACAGGTGACGTAGATTTCAGGTTATGTACGGCTTGTTCCAATAATCTGTGAAGAGGTGGGATGGTAGCTTTGATTGCTGACTGGGATATTTTCAATCGCCTTGGCAAGGAGACGCGGCAGCGCAAGGCAGTTACTAGTGCCTTGGTGTGATAAGTGGGTGTGTGCGTGGATGAAAAAAAGTCGAATGAATAGTGTTTCTTTTCAGATTGGGAATTGCTTCTAAGCACTCATACAGTGTAGGTTTTCGGAAGATTGTGGGGGATATTCTACGTAAGTGTTCCCTTTGTGTTGGTTGTATAGAGGGATTGGGGGGAACAAGCCGGTTCATGCGTTTGTTTTGATGATGGAAGAGTTCGAGCACTGTTATGGGAACGGGCGGTGACGATCTGTGACGTCATCAAGTGTGTGTTACTGTAGTTATCCCGCTGTGTTCCCGTTTTCTACGAGGCCAGTTTCTTTGTGTGGAGGGGGAACTGAAGTATTTCTCCTTCATCGTTCGCATTTGGCGCTTAGAGGTTTTTTTATGGATCGCATCTGCGGTTAGGGTTACTCCATTGTTCACATTTGGCATTTAATTTTTTTTTTTATTAATGGTTCGCATTTGCATTAGTGTTGGGGGTTTGCTGAATTTTTTATTGTTTTTTTTTTTTTTTTATGAAGTTGAGATCTGGATGTATTCTTGGAACTTGGGGAGTTTTCCGTTCTGATGATATGGCAGAGGAAGATAAGGGTAAGTTTATAATGTTGCGGAAGTTTACATTCATGAACAACGGGGTTTGGCCATTTCCAGGGCTGATTGATGGCATTCTTCCAGTTACCCTCAAAATTTTATAGAGAGGGTGACGAATTTCTTGGTCAGCAGAAAGATAATGGATGGGGGTAGAAGCTTTCAATGAAGCAAAAGGCTTCCTTAGTTTAGATAAAGAAGATATCAGAGAAAGTTGCCGAAGTCATCACTTTTTGAAGTGTAAGACCTGGGATGATCTTAATTGATTGTTTGTTGAGCAGCATAAGAACAGCTGGAGCTGGTTACTTAATAGTATTTAGTTTTCTCAGAGCTCTTTTCAAGGTCCATAAGGTTTTAATTAAAAGATTTGCTGGTTACATTTAGTGCCAGATGCTTTGATGCTATGAGGGATTTCTGGAAGAAGTTGAGAAATTCTGGTTGGGTAAATGGAGGCTCTGTTACGATAGAAGATCTTGAAAAGTTATTGCAATATGCATGGATCCTGAATGATGTTCCTGATGCTATTGTAAATAGTTTTGACAAGGAAATAGAGAGGGGGTCAGATCAGAATTTACTGTTCTCCAGGTTCGTAAGCACTTGTCGAAATGTCCTATGGTAGATACCTCCTTTATAGACGGGATGGCAAAACCTTCCAGGGCTATTCAGAAGCATCAGACACAGAGGATGATAAAATTTCTGTGGGTTCAGGATCTCAAGGACGTTGTTATAATTGTTATAGGCAGGAATACTAAGAATTTTTGTAGGGTGAAATATTGTAGCACTTGTAAGTTGGCATATCATGGTTGGTGGTTTTACCCACTATTTAAACAAACTGAGTCTAGAAGCACACCTCAGAGTGCTGGTCTGGTGGGTAGGAGAGCTTCTTGAGGGAGTTTTTTTTTTTTTGAACCTCTAGGGGCAAGCAAAATTTTTGGTAGACCGAGCAACAGAAAGGGAAGAGATAAAGGGTGTTGTTCCTTGTTATATAGGACTTCTGAGAAACCTTCAGGGTCAAAGCCAGTTGTAAAAGGGTCTGTGCATGGGATAAATGTAAGGGCTTTTTTTTAGATACAGGCACCTCTATTAATTTATTCCAATCGATGTTTTCTGATCGTTCTTTGAGTCCTGGTAAAGAGACAGTATGTGATGTTCAAGCAAATAGGTTATGGGTTTTAGGATACGTAGATGTAGATTTGTCTCTTGGGGTAGAACTTTTACAGAAACATTTCTGGTTATATGAGAGTCTGCTTTGGGGAACACTTTGTTACTGGGTCATCCAGCATGTCAGAGACGAAAAATCTCGGTTCATACATGGGTATGTGGTATAACTGTAGGAGTACCTTGTGTGTTTGTGCCTTATGAGGGAACGGATGTGAGTTTAGTGGTGGTTGATGATGGATCGGGTGTACATGAGAATCTGCGGGTGGATACTGAACATGTGTCGGTGGGTAAGAAGTGTTATTAGGGGGTTTTGTTGGATGATGTGGCTCTTGGTCCTGGTATGGTTGCTATGGTGAAAGTTCGAGTGAAAGGAGTGCATAAATCCAGACAGGTGTGTGTGGATGAGTGTAGCAAGAAGCTGAAGTGGGTAGAGTGTATGGGTTCTGTAAACAAGGTGTCGAGTTCAGGGGATAATTGAGTGGAATTGCTAAACTGTATTGGTTGAGTCTGCAGTTACCAGGAGGGTAGTTGTGCAATTGGCTTTGTTGACCTGGTCCAGGAAGATAATTCAGTTGCTATTGTTAGGACTTTTTGTAGTTTTCAGAAGCAGAATTACAGGTCAGGAGGTAGGTTTTTTAGGGATAATTTAACCAATGCTAATTATAAAGAATATTCTGGGTGTGTGGAAGATGTTCTGGCTGAGTTTGCAGACATAGTCACACTCAAAGGGGATAAGTTAGGGTTAACAAATGTGTTAGAACATAAGGTTCAGTTGGAGGACAAGACTAAGCCATTTTTGTTCCTTCATATAGGATTCCTTTTATGATTAGAGAACAGGTAGAGCAAGAGGTTATTAAGTGTGAGGGGGAAGACATTGTTAGGCCCAGTTCCTTTCCTTTTAATTTCCCATTGTTGGCAGTGCCTAAGAAGGATGGTTCAGTCCAAATTTGTGTGGACTTTAGGAAGTTGAATGCGAGAACGATTCCTGATCGCTACCCTGTGGCATGTTTGCCAGAATCATTTGTTGAGATTGAGGGCAAGAGTATTTATTCTTCAATTGATCTGATGCAAGGGTATTTGCAAGAATTGCTTAGAGTTGAAAGTCAGGAGTACATGGCTTTCTCTTTGCTGAAGGGGGATGATGAGTTCAGGCGGATGCCGTTTGGTTTATCAGGTAGTCTAATGACATTTACCAGGCTAATGAATACAGTATTGTATGGCTTGTTAGGGAAAAAAATCTTCTTATACATGGATGACATCCTAGTTCCAATGGATTCGTTAAAGGAACATTTAGAGGTTCTTAGGTCAAATGCCACAGCGTGGAGTGGTGCCCCTTTCATCTCTCTGGGTTGGCACGAAATGCGAAACTCCTGCAGCTGAAATTTGTCTTATGCAATAAGCTCTACACACAGAAGGAATCAGAACCCGTTATCCAGCACCTCAAAAAGTCTGTTTCTCTGCCTAGTGAACAAAACCTAGCATAGACGTTTAACTGCCATCCTGCCACATGCAAGAATTTCTGATTAGCATTCCAGGACACTAGATGGTCCCCTCCCCTTTGATAAATCCAGTTGTTTTAGCAGTAAACTAGCATTTAACCAGTAGCAACCTTGATTTTCATTTACATGTAAAACTATTTCAGGGCTTTAGCCTTTTGAGATTCAACAATTTGCTACGCAATGTCTAATTTTATTGCACATTGTATGTGCTTGCTTACTGCTCAGTCAGCCATTTCATGTCAATTTCCTGATTGCTTCATTTGTAAATAAACTTAGTTTAAATTACATAATTGGTTAATTTTTTCCCATGGAGACCTCCAGTTCTCTTTTTACTTAGATGTGATTTCAAGGTAAGTCAGTTGATTCATTCCATTTATCACTTACATTCTGAGTGCTTTGTGCTGGCTTTCGAGGCAGTTCATTAAAATCTCCATTCCATTATCACAACTGGCATGGTATGAATGTATATATATATATACGATTATATATATATATATATATATATATATATATATATATATATATATATATATATATATATATATATATATATATATATATATATAAGGTGTGTGTGTGTGTGTGTGTGATTATTATCACTTTTATATGTGATTCATTTATCACACATTATGTCAGGCGAAAAATAAGAGATGGGTGTAGGTCCTGACCAGTTTCGACTTTATTTCCAAGCCATTGACAAAGGACTGATACAGAGTATAAGAAGTCACAAATATATATACTACAGGAACAGTACTGATGAACATACACAACAGTTAGAGACTACATATCCACATCAGTACATCCCCTTGACTGATATAAACTTGATCCTTTAATATCAAAAGAAATTTGTAAATTGTTTTAAATTGTAAGGCAGGCAGTAGAGATGTATGAAAATAGGATTATCATATCTGTAAACACAGTATAGGGGCAGTAGTTCTAATGAGTTCCCAAACTCTGACTCCCTGACACCTTTCAGGTGTGGATCTGAGGTCGCCTATGGTCGGTATGTTTATCAGTATTGTCCCCTGAGATAATATCGTGATTTTTAGCCAAATGAGTTTTGAAGGCCACTCCTACCTCGACACCGGCCTGTGGTGTGGATATGTAGTCTCTAACGGCTGTGTATGTTCGGCAGTACTGTTCCTGTAGCATTTATATTTGTAACTTCTAATACTCTGTATCAGTACTTAGTCATTAGCTTGAAATAAAGTCGAAATCGGTCAGGACCTGCACTCTGTCTCTTATTTTAACCTGTGGTAATTGTGATATATAGAATATATATATATATATATATATATATATAGTTATATATATATTATATATATATATATATATATATATATATATATATATATATATATATATATATATATGTAATCCCCCTGAAACAGACTCAATATTCCATGTAGGAATATTACGTAACGTACCGACTTGGTCTAACTCCAGAAGGCAATGGAATTTCGACCCTGGTCTCTCCCTCCCTGAACACTTTAGGCCCCACACTCTTCTTTTCTCTCAGCGAGTTTCATGCATCTCTCTCTCTCTCTCTCTCTCTCTCTCTCTCTCTCTCTCTCTGATAACACAAAGATCTCTTTCGTTCTCGCATTCCACATTAAAGAAATGAAATGGGTCATCTAAGGAAATGCAATCTTTCCTACAAAAATAGATTTAATATTTAAAGCAACCCAACAAGTAATGAACAAACAAAGCAAAGATTAAAATGCATCATAAATGAAATTATCAAGTAAAAATAATCTAATCCTGACTAAAAAGTCTCATCACGGCTAATGGCCTGTAAATCCAAAATTTCTCACATATTCCATTATAGACTTTGTAAGTCTAGTCTAGTCTCAAAGTCTACCACATAAAAATTATAGACATTGCAAAGGTTTTGCAATGTATTCTCTATGATCAAACCAACATGATAACATCATGTCCTCTCACTATGTTCTCACCACACCACCACAGACATCTGTTGAAAGATTTAAGCACAAATAATAATCTCCCAAAAATATGCAAGTGCAAAACATAATAATGAAAAGTCTAAAATGCATGAGTAAATAGCATACTGGTAAATATAGAACACAATAAAATAGAATATTGAAATGGTAAAAGGCTACGTCCACTTCCCACATGTTCAAAATGTCTTGAAACATGGTAAAAAAACATAAGTCCACAATTCACACAGAAAAAACGAGGAGTTTGAACTGTACCTTATTCTGCCAATTCTAAGAGATTGCAACACTCGAAGATAATGTCTTGACGATCTCGCTCCAACTACGCTAATGAACGATCGAACTAATTTTTGGGCAGAATTAGACACAAAATATAGATTTTCTAACGTACGAACTCATGTACCCATGTACCAACTCGGTCATATGACTTGCATACCAGAGCCAATATTGTGTGTTCATCAGGTTAACTGCAGATGTAACGAAGTATTTGCTGAGTACAACGATTCAGCAACTGACGACTTGCCCCCATTTCCATCTTACAGCTAACTCTCTTTCATCACACTATATAACACAGTAATGTCAAAGCTATCTGTATTTTCTGAAATATATATATATATGGTTATATATATATATATATATATATATATATATATATATATATATATATATATATATATATATATATATATATATATAAATATATATATATATATATATATATATACATATATACATATATAAACATATATATATATATATATATATATATATATATATATATATATATATATATATATATATATATATATATATATATACTATATATATATATATATATATATATATATATATATATATATGATTATTATCACTTTTGTACGTGATTCATTTATCACACATTACCACAGGTGAAAAAATAAGAAACGGGTGTAGGTCCTGACTGGTTTCGACTTTATTTCAAGCCATTGACGAAGGACTGATACAGAGTGTGAGAAGTCACAAATATATATACTACAAGAACAGTACTGACGAACATACACAAACTGTTAGAGGTCCATATCCCCACTCAGGCCGGTGTCGAGGTAGAGTGGCCTTTAAAACTCATTTGGCTAAAAATCACAATAGACTCTCAGGGGACATTGCTGATAAACAGACCATACCCCACCTCAGATCCACACCTGACAGGTGTCATGGAGGCGGGAGTTTGGAAACTCATTAACATTACTACCCTCGTACTGTGTTTACAAATATGATAATCCTATTTTCATATATCTCTACTGCCTACCTTAAAAGTTTAAACAATTTACAAATTTTTTTGATATTAAAGGATCAAGTTTATACATCCCTTGACTGATATTCATATTATGGTTGTAACTTTCTTTTATGAAGCTAGATTCAATGATGTTCCTTTTCAGTGCATTATTAGAATATACAATCCTTTTGCCCTTCCCAGTTGATAGCATGATTGTTCTCACTAACATGTACAAATATACCACTATTCCCTTGTGCATATCTCACACATTTCTTATGTTGTTCAATTCTTTTTCCAGTGCTTTCCCGGTTTGGCTAATATAAAAGTTGTCACAAGACTTACACGGAATTTTATATACACACCCTTTAATATTGTCTGGGAGTTCTTGATGGTACATTTTTTCATTGTTGTATTGTTCTTAAATGCGACATTAACACAAAATTCTTAAGAAGATGAGGATATCTTTCATACTATTATTATAAGGCAGAACAAGCAAATTTTTTGTGTTGTAAGGTTCTTTCTGGGTTTGATACATAGTCTTTTTGCCACTTCATATGCACTGTTTAATACACTATCAGGATATTTCAATTTTTGCCTGCATTCCTAATCTTATCTATTTCATCATCAATATATTCAGGCTACATACCCGTAATGCTCTTAAAAACATAGATGAAAACATAATTGACTTTTAACCTTATTGCTTTGTCCAGAATAGAAATGCACATAGGAAGAAATATTAGTGGGTTTTCTATACACACTATATTTAAACCCACTACTATTTCTTCGTATGAGGACATCCAGAAACGGTAAGCACCCATCATTTTCCATTTCCATCGTGAATTTAATTGATGGTACTAATTGATTTAACTTAGCAAAAAGTTTTTTTACATCTTGGTTCCTGGCCATACACAAATTATGTCGTCAACATATCTAAACCATGTTACATTACGGGATTATGTTGTTTAATATCTTCTTTCAAAAATTCCATATATAAGTTACTTAACACTGGGGATAGAGGGTTTCCATTGCCATACCAAAATTTTGTGAGTAAAATTTACCATTAAATTCAAATTTACAATCTTTTACACATAATTTAATCAGTTCAATTAAAGTACTTTTAGAAAATGGGATATCCAGCTGTGTGTTCTCTAACAATTCAGATAAAAACGCCATCAGATCATCTATTGGCACCTTTGTGAATAGTGATACAACATCAAAACACAAGCCTGGATTCACTATTAATTTCTACACTATTTAGTTTATTTATCAGGTCCACATTATTCTTGATATTTGCATTTGAGATGGTACCTACTAATGGGTTGAGAATATCTACTAAGTACTTCGCTAGCTTGTATGATGCGGAACCAACTGAACTGAACTATCCCCAGTGTTAAGTAACTTATATATGGAATTTTTTGAAAAGAAGATATTAAACAACATAATCCCAATGTAATGTAACATGGTTTAGATATGTTGACGACATAATTTGTATGGCCAGGGAACCAAGATAAAAAACTTTTTTGCTAAGTTAAATCAATTAGTACCATCAATTAAATTCACGATGGAAATGGAAAATGATGGGTGCTATCATGTTTTCTGGATGTCCTCATACGAAGAAATAGTAGTGGGTTTTAAATATAGTGTGTATAGAAAACCCACTAATATTTCTTCCT
>NC_089796.1:32610409-32612909 GCF_040412425.1 Macrobrachium rosenbergii | reverse complement strand
GAAAATTCTCTTTTTCACTTTTTAAATCAAATCTGTCTTTCATGTTACTTTATATAATATCAAGTTCTTATGAGCAAATTCATGAGACTCATCCAGCTTACCTTTTAATTCCTTAGCATACTGGCTAAGGGAAATAGTACTTTCTTCATCCAACCATGTATCATATAATACCTTTAGGGTCCTTTACTGGTCGTCCATAAAGAAGTTCAGCCGGTGAATACCTAAACTTTCTTGATGAGCATTTTGAATAGCATAAAGTACAAAAGGCACCTTCATCCCAATCACGCTGCTTTTCATGGCAATATTTCGTGAGACACTCCTTAAACGTCTGGTGAAACCTTTCAATGACACCCTGGGACTGTGGGTGATAGACTGATGACAGTGTGTGCTTAATCCCCATAGCTGACATAACTTGCTTTAAAAGATCAGAGGTAAAATTAGTGCCTTGATCTGACTGAATTGTATGGGGTATACCATACTGTGTAAATACTTTAATTAAAGCAGGAATTAAAGTTTTAGTTCTAATGTTCCTAAGAGGATAAGCATCAGGGTAGCGAGTACTACTACACATAACTGTTAATAAATACTGATGTTGTTTTTAGTTTTGGAAGAGGCCCAACACAGTCTATAAGAATTTTCTGGAATGGCTCCTTAACAACAGGGACAGGATGCAATGGAACAGGTTTTAAAACTTGGTTGGGCTTACCTACTTGTTGGCACACCGTACAAGACTTACAATACTCCTGTACATCTTTGAATACCAGGCCAATAGTAATTCTGCAGGATTGCCAAGAGTGTCTTCTTAATTCCAAGGTGTACAAAAGAGACATCATGGGCTAGTTGCAATATGTCCCTCCTAAATTTCCTCATACCACAATCTGATACTTCACATTCCACGTAGCACTTGCAGGAGTATCTATGGCTCTATACTTTCTCATGAGGACTCCTCTCTTCAAGAAGCAGCAAACAGGCATAGTAGAGCAAAGACCCTCTGGTACTACTTCTTTGAAAAGTGGTTGCAGAGTTACATCTTCCTGTTGAGACTTGATAAGATTGGCAGTATTAAAAGCAAGAGAACAATTAGAATCAGTCTCAATATTATTCATCATAGAGCTTTGTACATTCAAACCTAAATTTACAGAATCAGCACAAACAAAATTAGAGGGTGTTTGAACACTCTTTGTATCAACTAATACATGGTCATCAACAACATTAACAGCATTATCACTATTGCCTATACCAGTGTCATTCAATAAACTTGAGACACTAACCATCAAATCTGCATCAAGCACATGTTCAGTACATAGTTCCTTTGCATTGATCCACATCCAAATTTACCACTGTACCTTTGTCCTCTGATACCTCTCCTAAAGTATCTTTAACTACACACGAGGGAAACAACGTTGGATTTTCCTTTTCCAACTTCAAAGTAGGGCTTTCTACCAATGGAATATCCACAACAATTGGATCAGGTACTACCAACTTCCCCTGCCAAGTCGTTACCCATGAGGAATTCAACCCCTTTCACTGGTAAGGATTCTACAACTCCAACCACGACATACTTCTGTAAACAAATCACAGCTCAGATGCAACCTGCATAGGGGAATAGTTACATTCCTCCTAAACCTGAATTACCATCTTCTCACCGGTAAAGTGTTCCTCTATCCTGGGAATCTTTCCCTTTACCACCAAACTATGAGAAGAACCTGTATCTCTCATAATCCTCACAGAGATACCTGCCAGGTCATCCGACAGAGACACAACTCCATCAAACATAAAAGAAGCAAATTCACCTTGTATGTCATCTTGCAGAATACCTCCTTCAAACTTTGGATTTCACCCATAACCATCGTTGTTTTCTTGTCACCTCATGTCCATCCTTTGACTTATTTGGACAGTTTCTGTTTGATGACCATGCTTTCCACATGCAAAACATGTGAACCCAGGTAAACCATTACTATTACTACCACCAGAGCTATCATTATTATCTGCAGATGATTTACCTGTACCTGGAGATCTTTTGGACTGCCTAAACCTATAGTGGGAAGGCTTGATTAGACTATAATTTTCAGCTAAAGAAGCAGCTCTTTGAACTGTTGAAACTTCACGTTCAAATAAATAAGTTTGTACATCATAAGGAATCCCTTCATAAATTGTTCAAGCAAAAACCAACTCACTGTATTCTTCCATATTTGTGACACTAGCAGCCTTAATCCATTTATTATGATACTTTACTACCTTATGTGAATATTCTACGTGAAGATCATTTATCCATCTTGCGATATCTACGGAACTTTCACGGTAATATTCAGGAGTTAATTCATAAACTTTAAGAATTATTTCTTTAACAATTTCATAATCTTTAGATTCAGCCAAAGTCATTGACAGAAATGCAGTTCGCCCTTACCTTAAGTGCGGATTGAAGAATTACCGACCAATACTCAACAGGCCACTTCAAACTAAGAGCAAACTTTTTCAAATAATGAAAAAACTCATCGGG
>NC_089796.1:32602909-32605409 GCF_040412425.1 Macrobrachium rosenbergii | reverse complement strand
AAAAAATGCAAGACTTTTCAATGGAGGAGGGAAAAACAAGAAACAGCACGAAGAGTCAGGATTACGAGTGAGTATTCTGCATTTTTTTTTTTTTAGTTTTATATTTATGAGTGAGTATTCTGCACTGAATTTATTTTTAGTTTTATATTTACGAGTGAGTATTCTGCATTGAATTTATTTTTAGTTTTATATTTATTACAAGTTTTTATATATCTGTATTCATTGCTGTTTTGTATAATTTCGTTTTATCCAAAAACAAAGTTTTTCACAACCATTCCTTTTAGTTATGTAATGTTTATAACAAAGTAAAAAAACAATATAATTTATATGTGTTTATGTATGAATGTCTGTATATATGTAGTATATATATATATATATATATATATATATATATATATATATATATATATATTATATATATATATATATATATATATATATATATATATATATATATATTTATATCAATATATATGTATAACTTTATATATATATTTAGATATATATTTTTTCGCGTCAATTTATATTATATAAAGTATTATATATATATTTATAAAATACAACAAAAATATATATCTTTTATTACAGTTTTTATATATCGCCGAAATCACGATAATAATTAAAATTTTTTTTCAACTTGACTTTTTTAAATGATTGAAAAATCTCATATTCATTCGAGTGATAATCAATCATTTACCTTCATTTTGCAGCAAACGGAAAGTCTCTAGCACAATATTTAGATTTTTGGTGAATTTAAAAATCAAAAAAAAATCTCCTGAAAATCGTGGCACTTGAGTGGATTGTCGTAATTTTTTCGCCGTTTCATATTATTCGTTACATAAATTTTTATACATAAAAAATGTGCGCAATTTCATGTAAAATACAACAAAAAATATATAATTCCTTTAGCTCTTCACAGTTTTTTAAATATTTTCGCCAGAAATCACGATAACTGACAAAATTTTAACATTCTGTCAACTTTGACTCGACCGAAATGATCGAAAAACGCATCCGTAAGCCATAATTATTACATTCGAGTAACAATCAATCATTTTCCTTAATTTTGCAAAAACGAAAAGTCTCTATCACAATATTTAGATTTTGGTGAATTTTTTAAAAAATAATTTTTTCTGCTCCGCGCGGCGGAATCAGCTGAAAATCGTGGCATTTCTTGCGTCAGCTTGTCGTAATTTTTTCGCCGTTTCATATTATTCGTTACATAAAGTTTTATACATCAAAATGTGCGCAATTTCATTTAGAATACAACAAAAAATATATAATGCCTTTATCTTTAACAGTTTTGAAAATTTAGATCGAAATAACGATAAATAGAAAAATCAACCTTCGGTCAAACGAAATGATCGAAAAACGCATTCTAGCCATAATTATTACATTCGACTAACAATAAATCATTTACCTTCATTCTGCAAAAAAACTAAAAGTCTCTAGCACAATATTTAGATTTTTGGTGAATTTTTGAAAAAAATTCTTCTTTCCGCGCCATGGAATCCGCTGAAAATCCTGGCATTTCTTGCGTCTGCTTGCCGTAATTTTTTCTCCCCTTTCAAATTATTCGTTACATAAAGTGTTATACATCAAAATGTGCGCAATTTCATTTAGAATACAACAAAAATATATAATGCCTTTATCTCTTCACAGTTTTTAAAAATTTAGATCGAAATAACGATAAATAGAAAAAAATCAACCTTCGGTCAACGAAATGATCGAAAAACGCATTCTAAGCCATAATTATTACATTCGACTAACAATAAATCATTTACCTTCATTCTGCAAAAAACTAAAAGTCTCTAGCACAATATTTAGATTTTTGGTGAATTTTAAAAAAAAAAAATTCCTTCGCTCCGCGCGCGCAGAATCCGCTGAAAATCCTGGCATTTCTTGCGTCTGCTTGCCGTAATTTTTTCGCCCTTTCAAATTATTCGTTACATAAAGTGTTATACATCAAAATGTGCGCAATTTCATTTAAAATACAACAAAAAATAAGTCATTCATTTAGCTCTTCACAGTTATTTTAATATTTTCGCCGAAATAACGATAACTGACAAAATTTTAACGTTCGATCAACTTTGACTCGACCGAAATGATCGAAAAACGCATTCGTAAGCCATAATTATTACATTCGACTAACAATCAATCACTTCCCTTTATTTTGCAACAAACGGAAAGTCTCTAGCACAATATTTAGATTTTTGGTGAAATTTTGAAAAAAATCATTTCCTCCGCTCCGCGCGCGCGGAATCAGCTGAAAATCCTGTCATTTCTTGCGTCAGCTTGCTGTAATTTTTTCGCCCTTTCATATTATTCGTTACATAAATCTTTATACATCAAAATGTGCGCAATTTCATGTAGAATACAACAAAAAATAAATAATTTCTTTAGCTCTTCACAGTTTTTAAATATTTACATCGAAATAACGATAAATATAAAAAAAATCAACCTCCGGTCAACTTTAACTCGACCGAAATGGTTCAAAAATGCA
>NC_089796.1:32585409-32597909 GCF_040412425.1 Macrobrachium rosenbergii | reverse complement strand
AGAAAAACAAAGGTATTTTACTTGAAACTGTTGAAGATTTTATGTTGTGATCTTAAGTTTAATTAAGATGCTTAGTATGAAAGTCAGGCTCATAACTTTTACAAACTGGCTATTAGTGAAAAATTTTCCAACAGATGTTTGGTATCTGCTTCGATTTTTATCTAAGTTATTTAGGTCAGCACTTTCTCAGGGGTATAGCTCCCAATCGCAGTTTATTATTGCACAGTGGCTAAGGATGGATTACATATCTGGATAGTCTATTATTTTCGCCTGGAACTGTGGATGCATGGGAAAACGCTGAAACATGATTGTTTGGTTTGTTATAAGTGTCACAAAATTGTGTGGGATTTTGGAAATCAGGCGTTTCTTGAAAAAGTCAGCTTCAGCTGGCAGTTATGGAACCTTTAGTTCAGTTGAGTGCTATTTGTTCTGTTGATTATTTTGGGTGCATCATAAAGTTCATGCCAAATGTCATCCTCCTCATAAAACCAGAGCTATTTTTGTTTAAATTTGGCTTCAAGTCCTTGAATCAAATTTAAACAATGACAGTTCGAGTTTTACCTTGGAAAATTGCTTTAGTTATGTAAGTTTCAATAGTCAGAGGACATATTTTATATTTTGTATTTTTCAAATTAACTGTGGATTGATGCCTTTGTTATTGTCTAGTGTTAAAATTATATTTTGGTTTTGGTCATTCTGGTATGTTATTCAGCAAATGTTTCTAATTTTTAACTTGTAATGTTGTGGTACTTTGCTTTTATGACTGTTCGTTTTTATATAAATTATTTATAATTTATTTCTGGCTTGCTGTTAGAACTATAAATATGCATATTTGCAGCTGATGATGGGTTAAGAGAAGAAACCCGAGAGATTCATTAGTAGAATTTAGAACAAACAGCTATGGAAGAAGAGCCAGGATTGAAATACGGAGATGGGAGACGGCTCTAAGAAAATACGAGAAAACAAAACTTGATGTGGTTATCCTAGAAAAGTTTATTGCATGAAATTGTACTGATTAAGTGAAATAAAAAAGGGGGGGGGGCGGCCTTAGGAAAAAGGAACTGGAATTTGTATTTTTTAACATATGGGAATGGAAGTAGAAAGAGTGGGCCTTCATCTCAGAGGAAACTATAAATCTTTTCACTCATGGTACTGGCTACTAGAAGCTCTTTTGTATAATGTGCACGCATTTCAAATAACAATAATAAATATAACCTCATGATATCCCCTTCATATCCTACTGAAAGCATTTGTGAGTGTCTTGTTTCCATTCAGTCTTGCATATTTACTAGTGCTGTAGTGTCCCCTAGGCCATTAGGTGAATGAAAGGGTCCAATCCGTTTTAAAGCTCGCGAAGAGAGAACAATACAACTCCAGTACTCGAGGACAATGAGAGGACCTGTAATTCTCCCCATTGATTGATTGCTACTGGTAACCAAGGCCTTTATGGCAACAGGTTCATCGCCGTGGCTGCCCCGTGAATACAAATTTATAAGTGAGCTCTTTCATGTACGATTGATTGAAAGTTCCCCATCACAACTGAGTGAATGAAAAAATGCGTCATTATTTGTTACAGAATGTAATAAGAAAGGTTCCACAAACTATCATGATGATACTAATATCCTTTTATTGGTGCGAATTGCTCGTTTACAAACAAGTAATTATCAGTACTAAAAACAAACAAGTTAAAATTCGCCGAAGTTTTTTCGGCGCAATCGAGTTTTCTGTACAGCGTATAACGCTATAAAAACTCTCAGCCACGGCCCTGTGGTGGCCTGTGTTATTGGTACTTATAGCGTGCCAGACGCAAGATAATGGCTAACTTTAACCTAAATAAATTAAAAACTACTGAGGCTAGAGGCCTGCGATTTGATATGTTTGATGATTGGAGGGTGGATGATCAACACAATTTGCAGCCCTCTAGCCTCAGTAGTTTTTAAGACCTGAGGGCACAAATAGCCATCTCCATTGTTTTCTTTCATAGAAAACTAAAACGATAAGAAAGAAAGCAAACCACTTTCAGAGATGCAGAAAGAATGTACAGTTCGAAGCTTCGTTGCCGAAATCTAACTTACCGTCAGCCAATCACATTCTTACGTCACTAAATTTCCCTGTCACCAGTTTTCTACCACCATGCCTGGTCAGTTACCTATGCGTACTTTTCCGTCGGAATGGCAAGTCACAACATGTGGGAGTCAAGTTTAACAGGCTGCCAGCTTAATCCAGAACAACAACAACAACAGGGAGTCAAGTGAGTTTTCCTCCGCTACCGTGTCTCTCTCCCGTAGAAGTTGTCTCTACACATCCTTGCTATACCTTTATTTACTTGCACTTTAACCTTTATCCTACCGACCTCAGAAATAATGGTGGGATTTTCATGAATTTTGCATATGAAAGTGCTGTTATCACAATTCAAGTACAAAGAAAGTTTTAGCCCAGTAGCGTGCATAGTAATAAAATTAGTGTGTTCCATATATGGAACATTGGAGGGTTAGTGACATGAAAACAGAAATTCATAAACATTTATTCAGAGATTTTACCAGTCTCAGAAATGAGGTTTATTACTTTCTCAAACACTTCTTAAGAACTTTTAAATAAAGAAGAACCTACTTGAGCGTACATTCCCATATTAGGAGCTATAACAATTTTCAAAACATGTCTTCATCTTTCAGCATGAAGCCGTACATTACATTTTTAGCACATGTTTTTTGTGTTTATCTTACACATTTTGGGACGCCCTTGTGATGTAGAGGTCAAAAATGGTTTATTCCATCAAACCGAACATCATTTGGAATTGCGTTGGCACCAGATAGCATTTTTTGTTGTGGTATTCCTGTTTTACTATACCATCTGCATAAGGTAAGCATAAAGTGACTTGTTGCCTGAAATCCAAATGGGAGAGCTTTTTCTGTTCAACAACACAATGTACTCTCCATGCGGCAGTGGTAGCTACATTGAGTATGTTTAGAAATAATGGCCAGCAACATTTTTTCTCTCGAATCATTGGCCGATATGAGGATGAAAGCCTATCCATTAGGTCAACACCACCCATGCCTTGATTGCAGGATTTGATCAGCTGTGGTTGTGGGATGCCCTTTGTGTCACCCTTCACCTCCTTTTCACATTATGGACTGGAGTGTCTGTCTCCCAGTTGCTTGCAATAGCAACTACTGAATTTTTATGCCACTTGGCAGTGTACTGTATACTTTGCCATCACTGCAATAATCAAATGCGCCCCTTTCCATCTTTTTTTTTTGAGTTTTTGATGGAGTTAAAGAGTTTACTGCACCAGCTGTGCAATTCTCTCATATAGTACCCATTACCTTTGCATCATGTTCAGATAGCTGAACGAGTAGACCACAGCTGGTAAAAAAGTTATCAAAATAGAGCTGATGTTTCTCAACATCGGAATTTGCAGTAATCACATCGAGCATCTTGGTAATGATACGTGTGCCCAAGGGTTGGATTGCTCTATTCTGCTCCTTCCCTTGATGCAACTTCAAATGGTAGGGATAACCACCATTGCCACAAAGGCACCAAATCTTGTAACCAAATCGGATTGGTTTTCCTTTTATGAATATCTTTGCACTATGGCGACCATAATGTGGAACCATTGACTCATCTACACTAAGCAGTTTGTGAAAGACACCAAACTGTACAAGATTTCCATTCAGCATATTAGACATAGGAGAAAGCTCAGCCATTTTATTTCCTGTATCAAGATTCTGGTTATTAGAGAGATGCATGTATCTTTTTAGATCGAAAAATTTGTTTTTACTCATTGTGTTGTACACAGTTGGTACATCCAAATCAGGCTGAGTTGACCAATAACGGTGTTCTTCCGGTACAGGGTGATAACCCGAAAGCAATAAAATGCCTAAAAAGTTCCCTACTGCATCTTTTTCAGTTGTTTCAATGTTTGGGTTATTTTTTTCACGTTTAGCATATAAGTTGGTTTGGCACTACAGGTTTTTTCACCATATCATCAGAAAACAACATTTCCCATACTTCGTATGGTGAGAGTTCACCTAATTTCAGAAGGTAAGTGGAGCCATCTAGTTACTGCTTATAGAACTAACGTAATCTATTAGCTCGTTGACTTGACTGAGTAGCTCTGAGTTTCTACAAAGTGAATTGCTCTAACCCTCCAATGTTCCTTAACTGGAACATGAAATAAATCAATGTAATTTTATATTTGTAAGAATGGATAAATATGTTCTTAGCTATACATTCACATAGTCTGTTATCTAAGCTAAGAAACAGAGACAGCAAAAAGTGAATACCAAATATTATTCACTGATAATACAAGTATTTTCCAAAATATATTTTTTGGGGCATTTTTTACTAACTTCAAATATTCTCCAAAATTCAACGATGCAAGGTGATGTTATTTATTATCTTTCATTTGGAATATTTAGCAGGAATGCGTGTTATGAAAAGCATAGATTTCGTAAAAATTAAAATACATGACCTACAGATGTCCTACAAAATCAAGTTCCATTCAAGGAACATTGGTAAGACTTGCTATGCTCTTTTTAATTTTTTTTTTTATTTTATTCATTTATGGCTTGTTTAGAAGGCTAGTGACATTTAGGATTTTTTAGTTGGATTGTATGCACATTTTGAATAATAATAATAATAATAATAATAATAATAATAATAATAATAATAATAATAATAATAATAATAATGGGAAAGAGGAGAAAATTAGTAAGGGCAGAGAAAGCGTAGAGAAGTTCTTTCAGAGCATTTTCTAAGGCATATCGCACACCAAAGCGACCATTTGCATGAAATCTGTCGCTTATGAAGCCGCAGCCAGTTGCATTGCGACTGACGCATTGGTTTCTTTAGAACCTCTCGCATCGAGGCGACTGAGACTGCCGTCACGTGCAACTGATCGTCGCACAACTGGCTATGCTGGTCGTGACTCGTTTGCCGATCAGTTGCACTACGAACTCGCTGAGAAGAGGGCGGGCTGAGCCTCCAAGCGCTAAGGCCAGCGCTGTTGCTGCAATTGCCTGTGACGAGAAAGTCAGGAACATTAAACTTGTACAAGAAATAGAAAAAACATTCGTGCATTTACAACTACTCCAATAAGGATGTTATAGAAAGAGCTGATGGTTTTTCTGTAATTTGTGTACTTCTTAAAAATCTTGGGTCCCACCAAACGATCTAGTTCATTGAAGGTTTCTTTCGACATTCTGTAAAATTGTTGAAATTTCACAGGGTCCACAACAAAACTACTTCGTTGAGCATTTCTTGAAAAAAATATGGATGAACCCAAGATCTTCTCTTTGTCCTTCTGCTTATGTACCAGAGCAAAAGCACATCCTCCCCGTCTGACGACATTGTTGAAGCTAAAAAATAATTGCTCTAATGTGAGGACCTCAAGCCGACCGATCGTATGCGACCAGTTGCGTGTGATAGATTTCATGCAACTGGTTGCGTTGGTGTGCGATCTGCTCCCCATGGTTCATTTGAATGGATTGGGACCTGAAGGAAGAAAGAGTTCTCTAAGAACTGACCAATCTCCTGTTGATAAATTAGATTATTAGACTTGCCATAATGATTTGTCCTCTTTAACTTCGGTCTACGTAGTGAGGACAAGTTCCTTAACAATATATCAGTCACAAATGAATATATGTGATCGGTAAGAAATATCAATGGAGTACCAAGTTCTCTAGAAGTAGATTGGTGGTACTTCAAGAATAATTCACGCCTGCAAGATGAACTAATCCCCTCGAACTGAAATAGTCCTCCAAACAATGGATCGACGATCTTAGGTGAATTATACCGAATCACTTAATCCCATTAGGAATTACTGATTACTTTGCGAACGGATTAGCTACTGTGATTTCGAATAATCTTTAGAAATGCTCAAACACTGTCATTGCCATTCACCCTCTGGTAAATTGTAAGAGCAGAACAATATGCACAGTAGTCCAGACTGAATAGAGAATCTTATGCTATTGTAAAAGGACTCGTTACAAACAGAAGAACATTAGAGGATCTGAAACTCACCCCAAAGGCACGTGGAAAGAGACGGGAGAGTAGGTTTCTTTAAATGTAAACAAGGAACTACCACCAGTGCTTCTATGAACAATTTTAAATAAGATCTGTCGATATTTAAATAACTTCGGAAAATTAGGTTGGTAATAACAATTAGATGCCATTATCGATGCCTTTGAAAACTTTCTTCGTGGAAGCGGCAACTTCATAATAAAAAGACTTGTGAGAACTGAATGTTAACACCCACTAGGCCCACCCTCCCAAAGGCATAGTGTGTGTGTGTGTGTGTATGTGGGAGTGAGTTTGCGCGTGTATCATCTATGTGCGTTTTTGCCTTTGAACAGGTGACTCCAAAAGATGTTAAAATTCCAGTTCTTGGCAAGTCTTCACACACACACACACACACACACACACACACACACACACATATATATATATATATATATATATATATATATATATATATATATATATATATATATATATATATATATATATATATATATATATATATATATATTGTGTATATATATATATATATATCTGCAGTCTGCTTGAACACTAAACACCTTTTACTGCCAATGTTACTCTCAATGTTTCAATATTCACTTACCAGCGATGAAGTCCACAATGGTTGGAGTCATACGCCAAAAAATAACCGCTTAATGTGCAAGATTATTCAAGGAGAACAAATAAACACTGACAAAAAATCACTTAATATTTATTACATAAAGATCATAAAATACATAAATTAAATGAACAACTAACACCCTTAATTAACAACAATCAAAACACACTCACTCAACTGATGACAGAAGTTCTTCGTTGGATTGGTCGGTAACGTTCTCGGCTGGGCCCGCATTCGAATCTCCGGCCAGCCAATGAAGAATGAGAGGAATTTAACTTAATTGATGACAGATGGCAAAATACTTATCCCAAAAAGGAGGGGGCCCAGAAAGAAAGAGAAGGTCAAAAAGAAGTAGAATATCCTAACATATTACACGGTAAGCACAATAATAATAATAATAATAATAATAATAATAATAATAATTAATAAATGGATTAAGGATTTTATATATATTGCTCTCTCCTCAATTAATTAGATCTCAAACTCCACGTCTGGAGCAAAACCTGGTTATGTTGGGATAACAGGACCTAGACAGCAGTAATGCCTACAACGCCAAGATCCTGTCAGGCTGATAACCTCACTAGGTAAAGAAGTGCCTTACCAGGTATCAGAGAGGTTCCCAAGGCAGTAATTAACTGGGTCAGAGGCGAAGTGCTGCAATACTGCACCTCCAGTATTTGTGGAGCCACAACCACAGGATGAATAATCCAATAAATCCTTCCAGATGCAGGGAAGGACAGATCCAACAGCTGCAAAAGCCAAGGGCAGGATATCCAAAAAATATCTAGTAAGAAGAGCAGCAGCAGCAACAGGTAAATCAGCCACCTCTTGATATGTGTCTCAGACACATGCTGCCTTCATACTCTCAGGAAGCAAGGGAGGAATCCTAGTCAGCAGGCGGGGCAAAAGCATTGTCAACCCATAAAAATAGAAAACAAAACATGAAATAACAAGTAAACAATGAAAGGGCCGGTGAGGAGCAAACTGGAGGCTTTACAAATTACTGCCGAAACGACTTATTACCAAAATAATGCAATACCAAGGTATTAAAAGGCAAGTCGGGCAACATACTTACAATATATATATATATATATATATATATATATATATATATATATATATATATATATATATATATATATATATATATATATATATAAATTATAAATTAAGACAAAATCCACGAAGAAATATAAAAATAAGTTTACAAAGATAAGCTTATATAAATGACAGATGGGGATTACAAAGGAAAAGAAATATGTAACTGGAATCCAACACAACTGAAAAATTAGTAGAACTGCCAAAATTCTTTAATTTTGTTGGATTCCAGTTACATATTTTTCCTTTGTAATCCCCATCTGTCATTTATCTGAGATTTCTTTGTAAACTTATTCTTACATTTCTTCAGTCTGCTAAGTAAAGGAAGACAGTCGAAAGACCTCGCAGCACTCCATTGTTTCTCTTTCCTTCGTGGACTTTATCTTTATTTATATATTCATCACGTACCATATTTTCGTGATTCAGTTACACACACACACACACACACACACACACACACACACACACACACACATATATATATATATATATATATATATATATATATATATATATATATATATATATATATATATGAATATAAAAAAGGCCCATAAAACACTATTTAAACGTTGCAACCATATATTTCGGGCACTTGCTTCTGTGCCTCTGTTCACTAGTAGCATATGGACAGATGAGATGTGACAAGGGTATATATACAAAGCATATGTAGGTGTGGCATTGTCCCCGATGGTATACAGGTGACCGTTTCCTAAGAAGGTGGAGAGTAACCAATTCAATAGTGGTATTTGGCCTCATTAACTCCTGTTTGGCGACGATTCTGGAGGTCTTGTTCTCTGGGCCACCTTCTTCAGAAGAGGTCTGAGGATTAACGCGTCGATGTCGTCCGATTTCCAATGTCTTCCTGACAAGTTCATGTTGTTGGTTTGATTGATGATAGCAGATTCCAGCATCTTTCTTTTGTACGGACAGCTACTTTTGAAAACCAGCTCCGCCCCCCCGTTTAAATAGTGTTTTTGGGCCTTTTTATATAATAGTGTTTTAGGAAAACACATTCATATATTTTTATATTCATATTATATGTGGTATCACAGGAAAATATATTATATATATATATATATATATATATATATATATATATATATATATATATATATATATATATATATATATATATATATATATATATATATATATATATATATATATATATATATATATATATATATATATATATATATATATATATATTTATATATATATATATATATATATATATATATATATAAATCATATATATATAATCAGAAAGCTACAAACGTCCTTTAATATCCAATTCACTCTACCTCGGAAGTAATATATTTTCATATATGTTACCGAAGGGGAATTTTTAGTTGATAATAAGTCCACCGTCCCGTGGGGTCGAACCAGCGATGGACGAGGAATCAGGACTACAGTGACACACTAACCAGTCGGCCACAAGAGAGGTATAAGTGAATACCATCTCCCATCAACTCACCCGTCGAACTCAGGTGTTTTGCGTTTGGAGACGATATCCACCCACCTCTGCCATGTTGACCGTAGTGCGTTTGTCGCACGAGCCATATTATGACTATTTATCACATCACCGTGATTCATATACAATCAGAAAGCTACAAACGTCCTTTAATATCCAATTCACTCTACCTCGGAAGTAATATATTTTCATATATGTTACCGAAGAGGAATTTTTAGTTGATAATAAGTCCACCGTCCCGTGGGGTCGAACCAGCGATGGACGAGGAATCAGGACTACAGTGACACACTAACCAGTCGGCCACAAGAGAGGTATAGTGAATACCATCTCCCATCAACCCACCCGTCGAACTCAGGTGTTTTGCGTTTTGGAGACGATATCCACCCACCTCTGCCATGTTGACCGTAGTGCGTTTGTTGCATGTAGCCATATTATGACTATTTATCACATCACCGTGATTCATATACAATCAGAAAGCTACAAACGTCCTTTAATATCCAATTCACTCTACCTCGGAAGTAATATATTTTCATATATGTTACCGAAGGGGAATTTTTAGTTGATAATAAGTCCACCGTCCCGTGGGGTCGAACCAGCGACGGACGAGGAATCAGGACTACAGTGACACACTAACCAGTCGGCCACAAGAGAGGTATAAGTGAATACCATCTCCATCAACCCACCCGTCGAACTCAGGTGTTTTGCGTTTGGAGACGATATCCACCCACCTCTGCCATGTTGACCGTGTAGTGCGTTTGTCGCACGTAGCCATATTATGACTATTTATCACATCACCGTGATTCATATGCAATCAGAAAGCTACAAACGTCCTTAATATCCAATTCACTCCACCTCGGAAGTAATATATTTTCATATATGTTACCGAAGGGGAATTTTTAGTTGATAATAAGTCCACCGTCCCGTGGGGTCGAACCAGCGACGGACGAGGAATCAGGACTACAGTGACACACTAACCAGTCGGCCACAAGAGAGGTATAAGTGAATACCATCTCCCATCAACCCACCCGTCGAACTCAGGTGTTTTGCGTTTGGAGACGATATCCACCCACCTCTGCCATGTTGACCGTAGTGCGTTTGTCGCGACGTAGCCATATTATGACTATTTATCACATCACCGTGATTCATATACAATCAGAAAGCTACAAACGTCCTTTAATATCCATTCACTCTACCTCGGAAGTAATATATTTTCATATATGTTACCGAAGGGGAATTTTAGTTGATAATAAGTCCACCGTCCCGTGGGGTGAACCAGCGACGGACGAGGAATCAGGACACAGTGAGTTCGAGTCGGCCACAAGTGGGTTGATGGGAGATACCATCTCCCATCAACCCACTTGTGGCCGAACTGGTTAGTTTGCGTTTTGGAGTCCTGATTCCTCGTCCGTCGCTGTTGACCCATGGGACGGTTTGGACTTATTATCAACTAAAATTTATCACATCACCGTATATGAAAATATATTACAATCAGAAAGCTACAAACGTCGTTTAATATCCATTCACTCTATCACGGAAGTGATAAATATTTTCATAATATGTTACGAAGGGGAATTTTAGTTGATAATAAGTCCACGTGGCAGAGGTGGGTCGAACCAGCGACGGACGCAAAACACCTGAGTTCGACGGGTGGGTTGATGGGAGATGGTATTCACTTATACCTCTCTTGTTACCGACTGGTTAGTGTGTCACTGTAGTCCTGATTCCTCGTCCGTCGCTGGTTTGACCCCACGGGACGGTGGACTTATTATCAACTAAAATTCCTTCGTAACATATATGAAAATATATTACTTCCGAGGTAGAGTGAATTGATATTAAAGGACGTTTGTAGCTTTTGATTGTATATGAATCACGGTGATGTGATAAATAGTCATATATATATATACGTGCGACAAACGCATACACGGTCAACATGGCAGAGGTGGGTGGATATCGTATCCAAACGCAAAACACCTGAGTTCGACGGTGGGATGATGGAAGATGGTATTCACAGTTTATACACATATTGGGACAACTGGTTAGTGACACTCAAGATCCTGATTCTAGTGTCGCTGTGTGACCTCACGGACGGTGGACTTATTATGATAAAATTCTTCGTAGGTGCATATATGAAAATATATTAATAGGTAGAGTGAATTGGATATTTCACGTTTGATGGGGATTCTGATTGTATATGAATCACCAGGTGATAAATAGTCATATATATATATATATATATGCTGTTTATATACCATATATAGGAACTATATATATATTTCGAATATGTATATGTGTATATATATATATATATATATATATATATATATATATATATATATATATATATATATATATATATATAAAATTATATATATATTACTGACAAGGTTTTGACTTATGAAAAATAGGCTACAAAGCCATGCCCTGGGAGCTTTAAGTCAGTCAGCGCTTAAGGCAGCGAAAAAAAGGAAGTTGGCTGGACAGACGCCAAAAGAAAGGAGGAGGGAATGCATTAAATCTAAAGGGGATATTAGCTGATAAAATCTTCTGCCCCGGCCGGGAACCGAACCCTTACCTTTGGCTTAGAGTCTATGATAAACAGTCAGCTTGACCATTCGCCTATCAAGATAATTATGCTTTGATATCGATTCAGCTGTGCACACTCCCGTCTAATCCGGTTGTGTACTTCAACATATTCCAACGTGATACCTAAGCGGTAAGTTTGTGATACTTGGCTGGAGTTTTGGCACATATAGAATCGTAACTTATTCTTACTCACTCATATTAAGCCGCTGATCTCACTTAATATCGAGGCCAAAAGGTCTAGAGGACCGTTTATCACAGGTTCTAAATCAAAGGTTCAAGTTCAAATGCGGCTGATTAGCCCCTCTCTCTCTCTCTCTCTCTCTCTCTCTCTCTCTCTCTCTCTCTCTCTCTATATATATATATATATATATATATATATATATATATATATATATATATATATATATATATATATATATATATATATATACATATATATACACACATACACACACACACACACACATATATATATATATATATATATATATATATATATATATATATATATATATATAGAGAGAGAGAAAGATATGTAGAGAGAGAGAGATAGAGAGAGAGAGAGAGAGAGAGAGAGAGACCTTACAGTAAATTTCACACCAATAAACTTATGAAAATAATAATTCTATTATGTAATACTGCTTATTAACAAAACACAACCTATTTCCTTCGATAAAAGGTTATTAAAGTAGATTATACCGTCTA
>NC_089796.1:32540409-32580409 GCF_040412425.1 Macrobrachium rosenbergii | reverse complement strand
GGAATGGCAAAGTAGAAAGTGTTAAAGCTTTCTTCTTATTGATGCTGGTTGTGCAGTGTACGTTTGCTCCGTAATAATATTGTAGTTAATACATGGCCTGGGGGGGTTCCCGTGTGCATGAGATGTACCCTAATTCACCCACTTGCCTTTTACAGTAGACACCTTGAATTATCTGATAAATCAGGGTGGACTTTCTGAAACCTGGCAGCAAGTGAGAAATTTATGCTTAATTTCACTATATAGGGTGATAATTTCGACCCGTAAACTCTGGGTACCTGACTTTAAAATACCCATATCTCCCTTGAAAATTAACGTAGAAGGCTCATTTACCACTCAAAATGTTCCTTTTAATGGGCTCTTTCCAATGATATTTAAATATTTAACTTTTATGGCTATATTAGGTCATAAATACCCAAAATGTCACCAGAAATCGAGAAAAGTTGATGATTTACCTCATGAAGGAAAAATGGTAATAATTAAACAATATTAAAGAATGAATGGCATATATTGACAATAATCAACACAGCAACACTATATTATTCAAATAATAAGCTCTTCATTACTTTCTAAACACACACAAGCATACAGTAACTTTTCATAAAAACTTTATTTTTAAAATGCCAATTTAAGGTCATTGCTATCTAGGTGACACTTTATCATGGTATGGGGATTAATATTTGATGATAAAGTACTTTGAAAAATTTCTCAAGTGAATAAAATTATAAAAGATATATAGTTTGCACAATTTCCTTAAATAATTATTGGCTTTATAAATTCTGAATATAGCATGAAAATTTTATTAACCTATGACGTAGCTTTAGTATTAAAATGGTACTATGACATTGCAAATGAAGAAGTTGTATTGGTTGAATTAGACTAACTCAAATATCCATAACAATAGTTTTAATATCAAAAGATAAATTCAAAGGCAGTATATATTTAATAATGTAAATACATGTACTGAATTTATAATTGAAATGTCTGTAGTTTATTTTCATGGCTAAATGTTCTAAGCTTTAACTTACATTCGCAAAGGAGTCAAATTTAGTTCTTATGGACGAAATTTGTTCTTATTGGACTTTTAATAAGATGACAGATGCCAATTTTTGGCATGTCTGGTATGCCATTTAAAATCATAATACTTTGGTTAAAAAGACGGATAAAATGAACACAATGATCGAGAGGGCACCTAATAGTAATGGCAGTATTAGAAGGTAAGGGCGCATAAAACATGTATGTACTGGTCAATGTCATTAATGTGTTCCAAGGTAGTTTTTCGCCCTTCTCCTGCCTACTATAGTGTCCCTCCGCAAAAGGTCACGTCCATGTGCTGTTGGAATTACTGGTCCTGTATGTGTTTGGCGCCGGCATAGTGCCTGACATATTATGCTCTACTACGACATGGATTTGAAGCAGCTTCTTTTTGCCTTTCTGTTCATCTTCAAACTTCGCTCTGGCGGACATACCACATTCCAACAGCTAATTATTTCTCGCTATGGACGTGACCTTTTACGGAAGTGCAGACAATTAGAGAAAGTATGCAGAAGAAAAGAAAAAACTACCTTGGATTTGGATTTTCTCCGGTACTGTACAATTAATGACATTGTTCCGAATTTTGTCAGATTTAAAGTGTATAAGACGTCTTTATACCATTCTGCTTTTTACGACGATACCACTAAATACCTTCTTAATTATGAAATTTGTTGTAAACAGAGGGAATACGATAGATTGTGCAAACATTATTCACTCATTAGGTCTGAGGTACTCGATTCTCTCTCCATCATTGATAGGTTCATTTTTATCCGTCTTTTTTAACCAAAGTATTCAGAGTTTTTTAAATGGCATACAAAACAGACATGCCAAAAAATTGGCCAATTTAGGTATCTTGCTTCCCAAGTTCCATAATCACTATAATACCGTTTTTAATTTATCACATTATGTACTGTCAAAAAAGGAAAAATTTCTCCTCTCATTCGGGTTATACTTCTGCTTGCCTAATTATAAACCCAATTTTTGTCAATTTTTTCTTCCCTTGGAAGTGTTATTCCAACGTATTAAAAGACTCGATCTATGTAAAGATATCTCACGCCTACAAAAAGAACTAATGGTAATTTCTCATAACACTTTTGCCAAATTAAAAACTAACTGGGCTCCCTTTTTCAAGAAAGAGGGTTATGATCTACTTAAGAATATGTCAAAACGTGAAGATATTGTAGTTCTTAGACCGGATAAGGGTAGAGGGTAGTTATTTTAGATAAAACGGACTATTTGAATAAAATGAACACTATACTCGATGATCCCACCAAATTCACTAAAATTGACAACCCAACTATCAAGAAATTTACCGGATAGAAGACAGGATTAATAGGTTTTTACGGTCTCTCAAAACGCAAGGTATAATCGGTGAGAAAATTTATGATGACCTTTTTCCAGCGGATCCTCATTTGGTATCCTGTATGGCCTGCCTAAGATCCACAAACAAGGGGTTCCCGTCCGCCCTATCCTAGCCTCCTACAATACTCCCAACTACAAGCTTGCTAAGTTTCTGGTACCTTTATTGGAGCCGTTGACCCGAAATGAATATACCTTAAGAAACCCGAAGATTTTAAAACGAAGGTCCTCTCACAGGATTCAGATTTGTATATGGTCAGTTTGGATGTTGAATCCCTCTTCACTAACGTTCCTGTGAGGGAGACCATTGATCTTATTTTAACCAAATTGTTCCCCACCCGTGATTTTATATATTGTAATTTTAATTATGAATCTTTTAAAACACTCTTAGAGTTAACCGTGCTGGACACGGCATTTGTTTTTAATAACCAACTTTTTAAACAGATCGATGGGATGGCGATGGGGTCTCCTCTCGGCCCCACCTTTGCTAATATTTTCATGTGCTCCCTGGAGGAGCACATAATGGAGGAGTGCCCCTTGTCTTTCTGCCCCTTATTTTACGCCAGGTACATAGACGACACATTCGTTCTACTGAAAAATGAGTATGATGCTGATAGATTTTTAAACCTAGCCAACAACTTTCACAATAATATTAATTTTACTATAGAAAAGGAACAAGACGGTAAGTTGGCTTTCCTTGATGTTTTAGTTACCAAAGATAATGACAATTTTAATACGACTATTTTTAGGAAAAGTACATTCACTGGCCTCAGCTCCAATTTTTATAGTTCTTGTTTTATTAACTTTAAAATTAACTCTGTTCATACCTTAGTACATCGGGCTCTATCTCTAACTTCTAACTGGCTTTCTTTTCATTCTGAAATTCTCTTCCTTAACCAGTACTTTCATAACAACTGTTTCCCTGCCCGTTTAGTATTTAAGGTTATTAGAAAAGTTCTTGATAAAAACTTGCACCCTTAATGCCTAAATGCAATGTACCTAAACTTACTATATATGCAAGCCTCTGTTTTTTACCTAACAATCAAAATTTTGCTAAGGAGCTTTCTAAAATTATTCAAAAACATATTGGTGCTCTTGACATTAAATTAATACCAAAAAATCCTAAAACCATTGGTTCTTTGTTTCCCTTCAAGGATCGGCTCTGTCCCTTGATGACGTAGGGCGTCGTATATGAGTATAAGTGCCCCGGATGTAATTCCGGGAATTACGTTGGTTTGACTCGGCGTCTCCTCAAGGTCAGGGCCGATTCTCACATGGGCGTGAGTTATCGTACGGGTTGCAGATTGTCTAATCCCGAACTTTCAAATATAAGATCCCACGCTAGAGGTTGCAAGACGCCAATAAAATACAACAACTTTAGAATAATTGGCCAAGCTAAGGAACCTGGAGAACTGCTTCTCTTGGAAAGTCTCAACATCAAAAGAATTGTACCGGCGCTAAATTGCCAATCATCGGCTGTTCCCCTATTCATAGCATGATGCGATTGTTTGTTTACATTTGTCCGCCTCCTCCTCCTCCTGTTTTTATGCTGTTTTCTTTTAGTGTGTTTTCCTCTTTCATCCTGAGAGGTGCGCCTTCTGCTCTACCTTTTAAGTTTATTTTTAAGTTAATTTTTATTAAGCTCAGTTTTTATTAAGTTCAGTTTAAGGTTACATTTTAAGTTTTCTTTTATTGGTTCTTTAATGTGTAAATGTATTTAAGTGCGATTGTTTAAGTTCAACTGATTTTCTATTTTAAGTTTTTTTGTTTTGTTTATTTACTTTTAACTATTTATGCTGAATGTCCCTTTTTAATTCATAACTGTAGATGATGTCCTGACGATGTGACCACGGGTCAAGAAACGCGTAGACGAATAAATGTATGTACTGGTCCTGTATGTGTTCCTGCGCCCTTCTCCTGCCTTACTATAGTGCCCTCCGATATATATATATATATATATATATATATATATATATATATATATATATATATATATATATATATATATATATATATATATATATATATATATATATATATATATATATATATATATATATATATATGTATATATTAATGCTTCTATTTCGGCTGCTATATATTTTCACGTTTACGAAGTAAGTTAGGAGTTATTGTCCTCAGATTGCAAAACATACATACATACATACAGAAAGAGAAAAAAAAACATTGTTTGCAAATTGCAAATATCCCCATTTTTCCACTGTCTCATCAACAGGTCGGCATAGGTGGAGAGTAAAGGAACATTTGTTAGCTAGCTTATAACACCTATACAGTTCATACAAAACTGTTAAAAGTATTGAGAAAAAATTTGGTTTATCTAATTTATTTTCTAATTATGGCAGCATTTTAGCACATTTCTTTTGTGTTGTTTTCTTTATGATACTAAATTTTCTGGTTATTGTAAATTTGCTTAGAAATCCAGTTAATTGTTTTTTTTTTTATTATGTGCACAATATAATAATAATAATAATAATAATAATAATAATAATAATAACAATAATAATAATAACATAAGAATTAAAATAGGAATAACAAATTACCGGGAGCTTTATTATCTTTACTGAAAACAGCAAAAATTATCACTGATATAGAAATTAAAACATGAAGATGACAGTGACACTTTTTTTAGTTTTCTTTAAAAGAAAACTGAGATGGCTTTGTCTGTCCGTCCGCACTTTTCTGTCCACCCTCAGACTTTAAAGATTACTGAGGCTAGAGGGCTGCAAATTTGGATGTTAATCAATCACCCTCCAATCATCAAACATACCAAATTGCAGCCCTCTAGCCTCGGTAGGTGCCAACAACACAGGCCACCACCGGGCCATGGCTGAAAGTTTCATGGACCCCGGCTGAGAGTTTCATACAGCATTATACGCTGTACAGAAAACTCGATTGCTCCGAAGAAACTTCGCGCATTTTTTACTTGTTTTTATATTTGCGTAGAACCACCCCCTGTAAGTCGAAACGGATTATAGTTATTTAAAGTAAATAATAATATTGATCGTCGTAAAAACAACGCGACTAAAAACATCTACTAAGCCTGAACTATTATCAAGCAAGAGGCTCACAGCTTGGCTATTTCTTGTCATGTATGGTTCATTGTAGGCGAACCTGAAGGTTCCACGCTGCTTTATAACAATCATTTTCTGCAAGACAATAGATTTGGACTGATCAAAAATTATCTGAAGCATCAATTTCCAAGGTTACTAAGGCCGAATGTAAACATCTGAAGAAACGCTGTCCTTTTGACAGTGTAAACCTTTCAATTATCTTTTCCGTGTTATTACGAACTTGCTAATAGTGTTCCAAGCCCTTGATTGTTCGTTGTAGAGAGACTCTGATCCCCTGTTTAACACAAAGTGTTGCTCGATATTCTGTTCTTTTGGCGCACTTCAACAAATGTGCGTTGCTGAACCTTGATTAAGACGGTCAGATTCAGAAGTCTTCTAAAAGAATCCGAGGCAATTCGTCAGTCATAGTGGACATACCCACAGCCGTCATGAATGCATTTTCTGAAATATTCTGGAACGTTACAATGCTTATGCATTAGTGGCATAATTGAAGAGGGTAGCAGAAGTCTCTTCCATTTGCTGATGATGCTTCACATAGTTTAAAGACGCCGTAAAGTCCCAGTAGCTGACACTCACAGGGCTTCCTCCGAGGATTTGCCCTGACGTGGAAGGTGAAAACTAGAGCAATGTGAAGCTGAAAAAGTTGGACAGCCTTGAACCCAAGGCCCTGTAAGTGGCCCCACCCCCACCCCTACAGTACAGATTGGTGACGATGAACAGTCCCGCATTACCCACCTATGAAAGCGCAAATAAGAAAACTACCCGTAAAATATTAAGCAAATAACATTACAGCACGCTAGGCCTTCTTTGTTTTAAGAGGTTTTCTTCTATGCTCATTCATTGCTTTCCGCCCGCATGGCGTTCATTTAATGTTTCCAAATGAAGGCTTCAGTGATACACCGTACAAGATTAACACATCTATTTTACAAAGCTACATAGAAAACGGATGGCTTCAGGTGCTCTTTCCTTTATCAAGAAATGCTAGCTGATGACCGTCGGGCCGCCGTTGCTCTCGCTCCTAGAGCAGCCCGTAAAAGTCATCCTGGTGATATGCAGGTGATAAACGGCCATGAATACGATTAATGTTAATGAATCTGCAAGTGATAATCTAGACCGAGGGAACCTGGGGGGAGTCATAACTGGAAAGACTTTCTTACACTTGTGATGGTCGATCGGCGTCTTGGTCCTAAAGTATATCACACTATTTATGTTTATCAATCCAACCTTCGTTTAGAGACTTATTTAATGATCTCCTCGGAAAAGAAACATGTCAGTGAGAAAAAATTTAAAGAATATTACTAATAAAAAAATTAAATCATGCTTTTATTAAGGTGCACTAAAAAGTAAAAAGATAATTTTTTGAGACACACCAGGATCTTCTTACAATTAATCATGTCTACAAAACTAAAAGCGTTGGTGCCGAACACGGAAGTTGATGCTAAAAAAATCCTGGTGTCTCAAAAAAACTGTTTTTACATCTTTTTATGACGTGCATCTTAATTTAATTTTATACGTGACATGAAAAATGTTTTTATATTTAGTTATTTTATACTTTTAGTTTTCACAGACATAGTAATCGATTTATAACTATAATATATATATATATATATATATATATATATATATATATATATATATATATATATATATATATATATATATATATATATATATATATATATATATATATATATATATATATATATATATATTCAATATAATATATATATATATATTGTAATATCCTGTCGAGCCAAAGAAGGTTTAAAAATCCAAAAGGTTATTAACTTATTCTACCGAGTCAAAGAAGGTATGAAAAATCCGAAGAGTTATTAACTTATTCTAGCGAGTCAAAGAAGGTATGAGCAATCCGAAGAGTTATTAACTAATTTTACCGAGACAACGAAGGTATGAGGAATCCGAAGAGTTATTAACTTATTCTACCGAGTAAGGAAGGTATGAGCAATCCAAAGAGTTATTAACTTATTTTACCGAGTCAAAGAAGGTAGGAGCAATCCAAGGAGTTATTAACTTATTCTACTGAATCAAAGAAGTGTGAAAAATCTGAAGAGTTATTAACTTATTCTACCAAGTCAAAGAAGTATGAAAAATCCAAAGAGTTAATAACTTTTTCTACCGAATCAAAAAAGGTATGAAAAATCGGAAGAGTTATTAACTTATTCTACCGAGTCAAAGAAGGTATGATCAATCTGAAGAGTTATTAAAGTATTCTGCCTAGTCAAAGAAGTGTAAAAAATCTGAAGAATTATTAACTTATTCTATCAAGTCAAAGAAGTGTGAAAAATACAAAGAGTTATTAACTTATTCTACCGAGTCAAAGAAGGTATGATCAATATGAAGAGTTATTAAATTATTCTACAGAGTCAAAGACGGTATGAGCAATCCAAAGAGTTATTAACTTATCCTACTGAGTGAAAGAAGTGTGAAAAATCCGAAGTGTTATTAACTTATTCTACAGACTCAAAGAAGTGTGAAAAATTCAAAGAGTTATTAACTTATTCTACCGAGTCAAAGAAGGCATGATCAATCTGAAGAGTTTTTAACTTATTCTACCGAGTGAAAGAAGGTATGAGCAGACTGAAGACTTATTAACATATTCTACTGTGTCAAAGAAGTTATGAGCAATCCGAAGAGTTATTAACTTATTCTACCGAGTCAGAGAAGTGTGAAAAACCCTAAGAGTTATTAACTTACTCTACCGAGTGAAAGAAGTGTGATAAATCCGAAGAGTTATTAACTTATTCTACCTAATCAAAGAAGGTATGAAAAATCTGAAGAGTTATTAACTTATTCTGCCAAATCAAAGAAGGTATAAACAATCCGAAGAGTTATTAGATTATTCCAATGACTCAAAGAAGGTATGAGAAATCCGAAGAGTTATTAACTTATTCTACCGAGGCAAAGAAGTGTGAAAAATCTGAATAGTTATTAACTTATTCTACCAAGTCAAAAAAGGTATGAAAAATTCGAATAGTTATTAACTTATTCTACAGAGTGAAAGAGGGTATGAAAAATCCGAAGTTATTAACTTATTGTACCAAGTTAAGGAAGATATGAGAAATCCAAAGAGTTATTAACTCATTCTACCAAGTCAAAGAAGTGTGAAAAATCCTAAGTGTTATTAACTTATTCTACCGAGTCAAATTATGAGTCAAAGAAGGTATGAGCAATCCGAAGAGTTATTAACTTATTCTAATCTGAAGAGTTATAAACTTATTCTACCGACTTTAAGAAGTGTGAAAAATCCACAGTTATTAACTTATTCTACCGAATCAAAGAAGGTATGAGCAATCCGAAGAGTTATTAACTTAGTCTACTGACTCAAAGAAGTATGGAAAATCTGAAGAGTTATTAACATATTTACAGAGTCAAGGAAGGTATGAGCAATCTGAAGAGTTATTAACTTATTTTACCGAGTCAAAGAAGTTTGAAAAATCCGAAAAGTTTACTTATTCTACCGAGTCAAAGAAGGAATGAGCAATCTGAGTAGTTATTAAGGGGAGCGCACGCTTACATAGAAATAATGCTCCAATTTTTATGGAATTTTTATATGTTATACATATATATAAGGTGATGTTCCAGGAAAAATTTGAGTGATCGGATGATTATTTTGGATTTTATTAAAAAAATTAAAAATAAATAAAAAAATAAAAAATGATTCACCTCCTTCATTTTTAGAGCTATTGCAATGCGGCTTCATACACAGAAAGTATATCACAGTATGAAAAAAATAATGGGAAGAGTTTTTCTACTTTTCCTTTTTTTTTTTGGATGGGGCGAGGGGGGATTTTCCCCCCAAATTTGTATAATTTGATTATCACTGGTTCCTCGTCATTCTAAGAAAAAATCTAGCCCCAAACAAATATTCGTCTTTCTTTCCTCTTTCCAATGGTATATTTAACTTTAAAATTGGCCTAAAAATAAAAATGTAGTTTGCGTTTGAAGTGCAAAAAAGTTAAAACTGAGAAAAACGACCGTAAAGATCAACAAGTGTTTTTTTGGCACTCGTGGAAAAAACTTACCTTAGAGCATTATTTTGGTTGATTTCTGGCTCCAGGTCACCCCCTTCCCTCTATAAAAAGGGGTATTATTCGCTCGAGGCGAGGGTATCATCAAGTACCACCTGACTCATTGTTGCCTTGTTTGAAACTAAGAAACTAGAAGTTTAGTAGCTACCAGGCTGATATTCTCGACTCATTTTCAGTCGTTTTTCACTTCTTTGGTCTTTTGGTCTTTGGAGTTTGATTTTCAAGCCTTTTTGTCTCTCGAATGAAGAACTTCTTCTATATTTTCACTTGTGCCAAACAGATGTGTTAGCAAGTTGAATTTCTCATAGCCAAAGTTGTGTTCAATTTCCTCAACATTTATCTCACTCAATTGATGGTGCTGAGATTTTCCATTGCTAATTCGCTTTGCTAGGGCACTAACTGTAAACCTACACGATTGGCACTTTATTAAAATATCAGTATCCCATCTATTGGCAGAGAATTCGACCTGAACTTTACCCCTGCAATTTCCTACCTTGCACCTAATACCTGACACTATTTTATCTAACCGAGATTTGATATAATGAACTTGTCATCATATACTCCCTTTTCATCATCTTTTATTCATTTCATCAACTGTGAGCGTATTTTTGAAGGTGAAAGTATATAGATTGTATTTAGAGTTACTGGATGTAAAAAAAGACAGCAAAAACACCGCAAATAGTGAAAAAATTGCTCAGAGTAAAAAGTGTCCCACCAGCCGCTTTCAACGTATGGTGGCAATCCTGTCTCCTACCACGCATTCACCAAGGAACAAGCCATTGTTGTTGCCAGACACTGCCAGGCGTAGGAGATAAGGTGATATAAAAATCAAAATAATGAATAAATTAGGCGAATAAAGGAAAAATTGACAATAGTCATGAGGACTCACCACCATAAAGGAAGCCCAAAACCCCATCAATTTTAATATTTCGAAAAATGCTTTGGTCACGTGATAACGAAGGTGTTGCTCATGTCTTACGGCCATTTAACCATTTTTTTTTATTTCAAAAATATTCATAAAAAATCTAAGAGTGCGCTCCCCTTAACTTATTCTACCAACTCAAAGAAGTCTGAAAATAAACAAAGAGTTAGTAACTTACTCTACTGAGTCAAATAAGGTATGAGTAATCCAAAGTGCTATTAACTTATTCTACAGAGTGAAAGTAGTGTGAAAAATCCGAAGAGTTATTAACTTATTCTGCCGAGTCAAAGAAGGTATGAGCAATCCGAAGAGTTATTAAATTTTTCTACCGACTCAATGAAGTGTGAAAAATCCAAAGAGTTATTAACTTATTCTACAGAGTCAAAGAAGGTATGAGCAATCTGAAGAGTTATTAACTTATTCAACCGAGTCAAAGAAGTGTAAAAAATCCGAAGGGTTATTAACTTATTCTACCAAGTTAAAGAAGGTATGAGCAATCCAAAGAATTATTAAATTATTCTACTGAGTCAAAGAAGTGTGAAAAATCCAAAGAATTATTAACTTATTCCAATGACTCAAAGAAGGTATGAGCAATTCGAAGAGTTATTAAATTATTCTACAGAGTCAAATAAGTCTGAAAAATCTGAAGAGTTATTTATTAACTTATTCTACCAAGTCAAAGAAGGTATGAAAAATCCAAATAGCTATTAACTTATTCTACCGAGTGAAAGGAGGCATGAAAAATCTGAAGTTATCAACTTATTCTACCAAGTCAAAGAAGATATGGGCAATCCAAAGAGTTATTAACTTATTCTACCAAGTCAAAGAAGTGTGAAAAATCCTAAGTGTTATTAGCTTATACTACCGAGTCAAAGAAGTGTAAACAATCTGAAGAGTTATTAACTTATTCTACTGAGTCAAAGAAGGTATGAGCAATCCAAAGAGTTATTACCTTATTCTAATCCGACGAGTTATTAACTTATTCTACTGACTCGAAGAAGTGTGAAAAATCCTCAGTTATTAACTTCTTCTATCGAATCAAAGAAGGTATGAGCAATCCGAAGAGTTATTAATTTAGTCTACCGAGTCAAAGAAGGTATGAGCAATCCGAAGAGTTATTAAAGTTTTCTACTGAGTCAAAGAAGTATGAAAAATCCTAAGAGTTATTAACTTATTCTACTGACTCAAAGAAGTGTGGAAAATCTGAAGAGTTATTAACATATTCTACCGAGACAAAGAAGGTATCACCAATCCAAAGAGTTATTAATTTATTCTACCAAGTCAAAGAAGGTATGAGCAATCCAAAGAGTTATTAACTTATTCTACCGAGTCAAAGAAGCTATGATGAATCCAAAGAGTTATTAACTCATTCTACCGATTCAAATAAGGTATGAGCAATCCGAAGTCTTATTAACTTATTCTACCGAGTAAAGGAAGTTATGAGCAATCCAAAGAGTTATTAACCTAATCTACTGAGTCAAAGAAGGGAGGAGCAATCCGAGGAGTTATTAACTTATTCTACCAAATCAAAGAAGTGTGAAAAATCTGAGGAGTTATTAACTTATTCTACCAAGTCAAAGAAGTGAGAAAATCCAAAGAGTTATTAACTTATTCTACCGAATAAAAAAAGGTATGAAAAATCGGAAGAGTTATTAACTTATTCTACCGAGTCAAAGAAGGTACGATCAATCCGAAGAGTTATCAACTTATTCAACCGAGTCAAAGAAGGTATGAGCAATCCGAAGAGTTATTAAAGTTTTCTACCAAGTCAAAGAAGTGTGAAAAATCCTAAGAGTTATTAACTTATTCTACCGAGTCAAAGAAGGTATGATCAAAATTAAGAGTTTTTAAAATTATTCTACAGAGTCAAAGAAGGTATGAGCAATCCTAAGAGTTATTAACTTATCTTACTGAGTGAAAGAAGTGTGAAAATTCCAAAGTGTTATTAATTTATTCTACAACTCAAAGAAGTCTGAAAAATCCAAAGAGTTATTAACTTATTCTACCGAGTCAAAGAAGGTATGATCAATCCGAAGAGTTTTTAAGTTATTCTACTGAGTCAAAGACGGTATGAGTAATCCAAAGAGTTATTAACTTATTCTCCCGAGTGAAAGAAGGTATGAACAATCCAAAGAGTTGTTAATTTACTCTACTGAGTCAAAGAAGGTATGAGCAATCTGAAGACTTCTTAACTATTCTACTGAGTCAAAGAAGTTATGAGCAATCCGAAGAGTTATTAAATTTTTCTACCGACTCAATGAAGTGTGAAAAATCCAAAGAGTTATTAACTTATTCTAACGAGTCAAAGAAGGTATGAGCAATCCGAAGAGTTATTAAGTTATTATACTGAGTCAAAGAAGTGTGAAAAATCCAAAGGGTTATTAACTTATTCTACCAAGTCAAAGAAGGTATGAGTAATCCGAATAGTTACTAAATTATTCTACCGAGTCAAAGAAGTGTGAAAAATCCAAAGAGTTATTAACTTATTCCAATGACTCACAGAAGGTACAAGCAATCCGAAGAGTAATTAAATTATTCTACTATGTCAAAGAGTGTGAAGAATCTGAATAGTTATTAACTTATTCTACCAAGTCAAAGAAGGTATGCAAAATCTGAATAGTTATCAACTTATTCTACCAAGTCAAAGAAGTGTGAAAAATCCTAAGTGTTGTTAACTTATTCTACCGAATCAAAGAAGTGTGAACAATCTGAAGAGTTATTAACTTATCCTACTGAGTCAAAGAAGGCATGAGCAATCCGAAGAGTTATTAACTTATTCTAATCTGAAGAGTGATTAACTTATTCTACCGACTCAAAGAAGTGTGAAAAATCCTCAGTTATTAACTTATTCTACTGAATCAAAGAAGGCATGAGCAATCCGAAGAGTTATTAACTTAGTCTACCGAGTCAAAAAAGTGTGAAAAATCCAAAGAGTTAGTAATTTATTCTTCCGAGTCAAAGAAAGTATGAGCAATCCAAAGAGTTATTAACTTATTCTATTCACTGAAATAAGTATGGAAAATCTGAAGAGTTATTAACAGATTTACAGAGTCAAGGAAGGTATGAGCAATCTGAAGAGTTATTAACTTATTCTACTGAGTCAAACAAGAGAAAAATCTGAAAAGTTAACTTATTCTACTGAGTCAAAGAATGATGGAACAATCTGAAGAGTTATTAACTTATTTTACCAACTCAAAGAAGTGTGAAACAAACGAAGAGTTAGTAACTTACTCTACTGAGTCAAATAAGGTATGAGCAATCCAAAGTGCTATTAACTTATTCTTCCGAGTGAAAGGAGTGTGAAAAATCCGAAGAGTTAATAACTTATTCTAACGAGTTAAAGAAGGTATCAGCAGTCAGAAGAGTTATTAACTTATTCTACTGACTCAATGAAGTGTGAAAAATCCAAAGAATTATTAACTTATTCTAACGAGTCAAAGAAGGTAGGAGCAATCCGAAGAGTTATTAACTTATTCTACCGAGTCAAAGAAGTGTGAAAAATCCAAAGGGTTATTAACTTATTCTAGCGAGTCAAAGAAGGTATGAGCAATCCGAAGAGTTATTAACTTATTCTGATCCGAAAAGTTATTAACTTATTCTACTGACTCAAAGAAGTGTGACAAATTCAAAGAGTTATTAACTGATTCTACAGAGTCAAAGAAGGTATGAGTAATCTGAAGAGTTATTAACTTACTGTAACTGAAGAGTTATTAACTTATACTACCGATTCAAAGAAGTGTGACAAATCCAAAAAGTTATTCACTCATTCTACCTAGTCAAAGAAGGTATGAGCTATCCGAAGAGTTATGAACTTATTCTACCGAGTCAAAGAAGTGTGAAAAATCTAAAAAGTTATTAACTTATTCTGCTGTGTCAAAAGGGGTATGAGCAATCCGAAGAGTTATTAACTTATTCTAATCCGAGGAGTTATTAACTTATTCTAACGACTCAAAGAAGTGTGAAAAATCCGAAGAGTTATTCATTTATTCTACTGAGTCAAAGAAGGTATAAAAAATCCGAAGAATTATTAACTTATTCTACCAAGTCAAAAAAGGTTTGAAAATTCATAAGAATTTCATTCAAATCCTGAGATTCTGGGAGAGGTCACTGTAGGGTCACTAGAGGTCACTGCTGACCTACTGATCATGTAAGGTTGTATTGGCACTGGAACTGTGTAACCATTCAGTAATTCAAGTCCATTGGACGAAGGGAACAGGTCGAAAAATTTAGTTGCGAATTGTGACCCAAACAGACAGAGAGAGAGACACAGAAGTCAAGTTAAATAAAAGCATGTAAAAAACATGTAGACCTTTTCCAGAATTTCAACCGTAATTCATAAACGATAAAAAAGAGAGTTAACCCTCATCTTACCAAAAGAACCAGATGAAATAAGCCTTTCGACAATTCTTGAGCTTTGAATCATATAGAGGACTATTTTATGTCGAGTATGTACTTCTTGATGTTCAGTGTTTCATTTCTTGTAAAACGTAGTTAACAAATTTGTAAAAGACGATTGGTTTGTTTTTTTAATCATTACCTTGCTCCCTTTGCACACGAGCCGTTTCTCTCTCTCTCTCTCTCTCTCTCTGCGTAGCATCGCCTTATTGGCCCCATTACACGATACCCATGCTCTCCAGAGTTCGTCACCAGCTCACCCAAGAAATTTTCGGGTGGTGTCCTCTTCAAGCCGAAGGCATCTGATATCCATTTTATGACATGGCTATTGTGTGTGGTTGTGTAAATTATAGTGTAAAGTTTGAGAGCAGCAAAGCTGCTAAAAAAAAAAAAAAAAGGCCTGGTTCGCAAGAAAAGTGTTGATGAACCTCAGCCATTGGCCAAAAACTACCATTCTCCCCCGCCACTCGCTCCACCCCATCCCAACCCCAACCTACAGCCTCACACTAAAGACTCAAAAACAGACCTTAGGATGGAATGGAATATAGAGTTTAGCCCAAAGGCCAAGCGCTGGGACCCATGAGGTCATTCAGCACTGGAAAGGAAATTGAGAGCAGGTAGGTTTGAAAGGTGTAACAGGAGGAAAACCTCGCAGTTGCGCTACGAAATAATTGTTAGGAGACGGTGGATAGCAAAATGGAAGAAAGATAATATGAATGGAGATGCAGTACAAGGAATGAAAGGGGTTGCAGCTAGGGGCCGAAGGGACGCCACCAAGAACCTTTAGATATGCCTTACAGTGCACCCCTTGAGGTGCATTGACGGCATTAGGCTCCTACGGGGAAAAGACCTTAGGATTCGTTACTACAACGAAGCTATCTATGGTTACAGGCACAGAAAAATCTCCAGCCATCAAGAGAGGATTTTGGTGTCAGACGATTGCCATTTTGCATTATTCAAGTCAGAACTGAAGTGGCAGTTCACGAGGACGTGAGCTAAACAATCAGTAACACTGCGCTACCGCAAGCTGATAAATTATGCACATTATCTTCATAAACAACTTGTACTTGATGATCATTATTTAAACATGCAGTTATTTCGGAAACTTTTCTGCAGCTTCTCTGTTCACAAATTTCCTGATCAGGTCATCAAAATCAAGAGACCTAGCAATTTGCTTGTTTAGTTGAACTAATCTCAAGAACGGAAGTTTTTAATTTGACTAAGTTGACCGAGGTATATTTTCTTGCGATTTCGATTCTACCGAAGCGCCTATCAGCTCTTGCAACTATCACAAGAGGAGTCACCAAAACTCTTCAACCAATTACAAGCTCGCTTCCTGTGAGAAGAGAATTTGTATGACAATTCAAAGACAATTGAAAACGCTCCAACTTCAGTACCCATTTACGAGAAATAGTGTCACCCACCATTTTCTTATACTTTTTATAATAAATATTAAGTCTACCCTAACTGACGTGTTTCTGAAATTGCCTTTTGTTATAGGGAAGCCCAAGATATCTATGCCATTCCAAGATTTGGCTGGATCGGAAATAAACGGATGATTTCTATCTGATCCACAACAAGGATTGTGTCCTTAAGCTTTTTTCCTCTGAATTATGGTATTCATTCATCACAACATTCGTATTCTGATATTGCTGCCTCTCTCCTCGATTTATTTTCATGGGGTACCACGGGTATACCAAGACCCTAGCTATTCAGACGCACTGATTATCACAACATTTGGAAGATGAGTTGATTTCAGTTTCCAAAACGTCTATCATCTTGTCTTTTGAATGAATGTGTTTGTTTAATTGATATTAATAACAATATCTTACAATATGATATTACAAGTGGTCATTTGTTTAGATTATCGAGAACTGCATCAGCTTGGTAAAAGTCATGCCATTAGGCACAAATCTGGCGTCATCAGGGAAGCAGTGCATTGTATATTGCCTCCAGATGATATTTAAAACAGTTGACAGCCTCAGTTCGTGTCCACCTTCTAGTACCAGATGTTCCTTTAATTGCAGCAGGTACATATGCTTTTAGAATTCCACAACGAGATGGTGAAGATGAGAATGTGATATGAGCCTATTAATGAGTCCAAAGAAATCAACTGAGTTGACGAAGAACATACGGCACATGCTTATTTATCTCTGGTAGGCGACCTTGAGTTCCATTTTTCTTCTGATGTTGGTACCATAATCATTCACTGTCCTCTTACGTCTTGCATAACAGTTTCCGAGTCATCAGCCATTTTGAAACTCAATCATTTTCAGACATTAAATTGATATCATCGCCTTGATTGAGGTTTAGGGCCGCTTCATTTCTCATGAGTGGAGACTTTACTACACCCACAAGTGTTGCATCATCGGCATGCTGAACAATCTTGATTTCCAGGCCAACAACCATATCACTTGTATGCACTAAAAATGACAGTGGACCAAGAACACTAACCTGTGGAACTTCAGAAAAATAGGTCTCGATTCACTAAAGATCCCGTCCACAGCAACTCGCTGCTGCCTACCTGTAAGGAAATCTTGACGTAATCCGAAAACATATCTTACTTTTACTCGTGTTTCTTTTTATATCCTTTTTCAGGCTTGAAAATGGGATGAGTCCAAAACGTTGGCCAATACGCAAGAAATATGTTTCCAGACTATTTGTTATCCTTTTCGTTTCATCCCGAAAGCTCTATGTAAGCATAGTATGCGGCTACAAGGAAATTGAATCATCAGAGTGCAATATCTTTCGCCTTTATTCTAAGGCATTTTCTAACAAACTACATACAATAGAACTAAATGTTATCAAGAATATTTGGTTTTACAAACAACGATTGAGATTAAAGAGTATCTAGCCATTTTTATGCATATAAAGTCACTACTTACGAGATGGGTTTCCATGTGGGGAACAACTGACTTGGATTAACTCAGGTATCTGGATAAACCAAGGAGAAGCAAAGAAAATGAATAAGGATACTCAAGTTCTTTAGTTTCCTGTTTTAAATCTCCCTTGCACAGTTACAGTAAATATTTTCGACATTGATTTGATGGACTCAATGCTGATGAAATAAGGCGAACAAAGGGTGTTCGGTAGCTCGTTCTCTGCTCACAGCCTCATTGCAACAATGACAAAGATGTGAGTTAGGTAACACAAGTCCTTACCTAATTCCTAATGTATGTGATTTGTTATCAAACACATAATGTTCACAGGAAATTTTAAGAGAATACACTTGTTTTTACACTAATACAGTAATATGATGTCCAGAAAAATAATGCACATAAGCGAAATTTTTTCTGATTTTTAAGACTTAATCAATTTACACTGAAATTGTTCAGGTCTGATGACAATGACTGCAAAAGGCAAGGAGTAATTTTTTTGTCCTTATTTTAGCGTGAATGTGATAGACTGTTCATTCAATTTTTTTTAAGAGGTTATTAAAAAAATTTTATTCCTAAAATTATTCAAATACCTGTTCCATGGTTTCGGTTTATAGATGACACTTTGGCTATTAGGCCTAAATCAGTAATGGAAATATTCAATGTAAATGCTATCTTTTCATATAATACCTGTAAAAAAACATGATTATACGAAATTGTTCTGACTAGAGTTACAACATTGTTTATAAGAGATTTACAGACTGTAATTCATATTATTTGGGCCAGACAAGTAAAGAATCATATGTCAGCATAAGTCAATATAAATATACTTTTAGAACAATTCAAGAGAATATTGATCTTTTTGTGCACCTATGTAAAACATCACATAGAACTGACTGATCCCATAGTAGTACATTAACAAGATTAATATTGTTTCCAGGAATCTCATTCAGTTTGCAATAATACTGCTAACAAAAGAAAATATAACATTAATATAAGCTCAGTTCCATACAGTCTTCACCCCATCATGCACAAGGTGTACGAAGGAGATTTAAAAGACAAACTACAGATCCTCAGTAATCTTTGTTAATATCTTTTTCCTATTCTTAATTTATCCAGTTAGCCGAATTAATCCTAGGCAGCTGTTCCTCACCTAAGACCCATTTAAAAAATAATGACCTTTGCATACATAAAAATGATTCTGTACCCTTTTAATGTTAGTAGTTTGGAAAACAGAGTTTTTGTAACCTTTATTTCCAGAATCTAGGTAAAAAAGTCACAGATAAAAAAGTCATAGGAAAAAAGTCACAGGAAAAAATGTCACATTAATTTTTCATAGATAGTGACCCAGAATGGTTATAACCCTGTATATATCCACCTTTGCGGCGTGTTTAGTACAAGCCCGTTGGGGATTACCGTCAAAACATAAACAAAAGACTGCAAATTAATGTGATTTTTTTCCTGTGACTTTTTTCCTCGTCAAAATTGTGACTCTTTTTCTGTGACTTTTTTTCTGACTTTATTCCCGGCCACCTATTTGAATGGTATGTAGTTTTCTTTGAAATACCCTTGAACTCCCTCGTAGCCATATACCCTGTTTATATTTTACCTCATGTTGGTTGTTCTCGTGATAGAAATTTTACATACATATATTTTCCCCTTAGAGGGTTGGTTCCAGAGAGCGCCGGGAACCCGGACCTTAGAAAATCTTTTTGGAATAAGGCAGTTAGCCCTACGGCTTTCTCCACCCTGACTTTGGTCCACCACAGTCGACTTACCACCAGGCGTCACAGCATTACGAGCGTGGCATAACAGAAGCGTCAGGATGACCTCTCCACAGACTTATTCGGACCGAGTGTAAATAAATAATCTGTTGATTAACCAGGCAACTAAGGAATGTTGAAAGGTCCTGTAAGGTCACAAGAGCGTATGGAATTTTGTATAAATATCGTTTTTCCGTAAAATAAAAAATGTCGCTGACTGAAAAATCGTCGTTGACAGCGACCACAGCTTTCGGCAATTTTAATGAACCAAATTAATAAAATCCTGCCTACGGTAACTAAGAGTTTGGCTCTTGAATGAATACTGGTAACCTTTGCTGGGCTTCAAATGAAAAGATACGCCCTAAATACCTAATTATTTTGTGGGGGAAATAAAGACTTCAGCAAAGGGAAGTTTGGTTTCGGTCTGTGTACTCTCATGAGACCAATCGCTCGAGGAAAACGAGGCAATGGAAAAAAGGAGAAACCAAAACGGGAGATATTATTATCTTACAGTGTTGTGGTGGAAATAGAAAAGAAAGGCGGACATAATCATCTTGGACGGTGCTGAAACCAAAAAGATGAAATAGAAAATAAGAGACATATTTTTCATTTTTTATTTTGCTTAATTTGCATGAAATCAAAAGCAGTGTTTTTCTACATGGATTTAAATTTTCGATTTTTTGTTACCCAACGCGTAAAAGAGACTGGTTTTGTATTGCTAAGCTACAGGCTTATGTTATAGAATAAAGGAAACAGACCTTTCTTTAATGGTCAGTCACTGAAATCGTGTTTCAGTTATGCTTATGTAACCATGTAGAAGACAAACCAGAAAGGAAAATATGACCTACTTTCCGGTAGGATTTATGAGAAAACTTCTTGTCTGGTTGTTGTTAAAGGTGAACAGGGAGACGTGAATTAGGATGGAAGGCGGTGAGGATATTAAGGAAAAAGACTGAAGGGGCAGGAACAGAAAAGATGAAACTAGGAGGAAGGAAAGGAAGAGAAGCAGATGCGAAGGGAATAAAGGAAACATGGAGTGCGAAAGGAAAAGGGGGAGATTTCGAGGCAGCAAAGGGGGATAAGGAAAGAGATATGAAGGTGATGAATAAAAGAGATGGATAAGTGATGCAAAGCAGGAGAAAATGAAGATGAAGATGTAACTCAAAGAGAACAATATATTATAAGGAAGGGTCGTCATGACCTCCAAAATTCCCTTCTGTAGAATAATTAGACTGAATAATGCCCAACGATATATATATATATATATATATATATATATATATATATATATATATATATATATATATATATATAGATATATATATATATATATATATATATATATAATATATATATATAAGCTACAAATATCCTTTAATATCAATTCACTCTATACTCGGAAGAATATATTTTATATATATATGTTACCGATAGGGGATATATTTAGTTGATAATAATATATACCGTCCCGTATATATATATACCAGCGACGGACGAGGATATCAGGACTATAGTATATATATAACCTCTATATATATATATGGCCGACTGGTTGGTGTGTATACTGTATATATATATATATATATATATATATATATATATATATATTCTATATATATATATATATATATAATATATATATATATATATATATATATATATATATATATCTTATATATATATATATATCTATATATATATAGATATATATATATATATATATATATATATATATATATGAATAGAGTGATGTGATAAATAGTCATATATATATATATATATATATATATATATATATATATATATATATATATATATATATATATATATATATATATATATATATATATATATATATATATATATATATATATATATATATATATAGTATATATATATATATATATATATATATATATATATATATATATATATATATATATATATATATATATATATATATATATATATATATATATATATATATATATATATATATATATATATATATATATATATATATATATATATATAATATATATATATAATATATATATATATAAAACTCTGACTCACGTTAGGAACAGAACCCAGGTCTTTCAATTGAAAGGCAAGGCCGCAGCCAACCAGGTCATACTAGTCATAAAGAAGTTTGGAACCTGAGTACACACTGTACCCAGGGAATTACCTGGGCAGGCTAACTGCCTTGCATACCAGTGTGTTTTTCCCAACTTCCCGACTCAGCAGCTACCCAGTTGACAGCATATCATTTGAATTATCTCTTCTGAGTGAATATGATAGAAATAATCAACACATAATCCCGCGTGGAACAGAAATAAAATTTTTACTCACATCAGGATCGAACCCAGGTTTTTCAATTGATAGGCAAGGCCGGTGCCAACCAGGACATACAAGTCATAAAAGAAGTTGGAACCTGAGTACCACTGTACCCAAGGAATTACCTGTGTATTTCCCCAACTTCCCGGTATGCACGGCAGTTAGCCTGCCAGGTAATTCCTTGGGTACAGTGGTACTCAGGTTCCAACTTCTTTTATGACTTGTATGGCCTTGCTGGCAGCGGCCTTGCCTTTCAATTGAAAGACTTGGGTTCGGTCCTTTTGTGAGTCAGAAATTTATTTCTGTTCCGCACGGTGATTTTGTGTTGATTATTTCTATCATATTCACTCAGAAGGATAATTCGAACGAAATGCTGGTAATTGGGTCATTGTTGAATCGGGAAGTTGGGGGAAAACACACTGGCATACTAGGCAGTTAGCCTGCCCAGGTTTTCCTGGGTTGATTCTGGTACAGTCGAAATTTGTTTCTACAATGAGAGTTGTTCCAACTTCTTTATGACTTATATGGCCAGGTTGGCAGTATATATATATATATTCAAAATGAAAGATATATATGACGATTTATGATGTGATTCATATGAGTCAGCTACAAACGTCCTTTAATTTGTTTCTGTAATATATTTTCATATATGTTACCGAAAGGGAATTTTAGTTGATAATTAGGTGTTGATTTATTTCTAATATATATTATAATTTATATATATATATATATATATATATATATATATATATATATATATATATATATATATATATATATATATATATATATATATATATATATATATATATATATATATATATATATATATATATATATATATATATATATATATATATATATATATATATATATATATATATATATATATATATATATATATATATATATATATATGTGTATGTGTGTGTGTGTGTGTGTGTGTGTGTGTGTGTGTGTGTGTGTGTGTGTGTGTGTGTGTGCGTATGTATGTGTGTGTAATTAAGTCAGTGATTTTATCTTTTAGGCCTTTCTTGAACATGTTTATAATACAGAGGTCCAAATGATACATGCCAGGGCTAAGGTTAAAATTATTCAGGTCATCACCTTAATATCAAAATGTCAATTTTTTCTTTTATGTTTTTACAAGCATTGTCAGTCCCCAAAATTTGGATCAAGAAGTCTATTACATAAGAAAAATAGGGACAGATTTATATTATCCTTTACATATACTAGATATTTGTTATAATAAAGCCCACAAAGAGTTTTACAGTGAAAATAACATGGTGGAAGAAACCCCTAAGAACATTCTTAGCTTGCATTATTTTAGTGCTTTTGAAACCATAAAATCATTGTTAAAATCTTTTTATGTCAACCTCGTTTTTTCCTATAAAACACACTAAAGGAATGTTAATAAAAATAACCCTAAAGGAAACAACAACATAATATAACATAATATGTAAACTTCCATGTTTGGACTGCCCCTCTTCTCATATTGGCCATTATAGCAAGGATTTAGATATATGTATTAAACAACATAAGTATTCTGCAGTGATTGCCAAATCGAAAGATTTCTCCTCACAAAATCTTTTACAATCTGCTATTATGCATCTTACTTCCAGCAGCAATTTTAACCTTAGCCCTGGCATGTATTCTTTGGATCCCTGTATTATAAAAATGTTCAAGAACAACCTAAAAGATAAAATCACTGACTTAATTACAAATTTACAACATGAAAACAAACTAAAAGCCCTAGGTGTTGTTACTCCTAATTTTAGCCTTGGAAATTACTGTATTTTTCATTTTTCTAACAATGCTCTCTCCAAAAGAGAGGTGTTATTGTTATCGTTTGTCTTGGATTTTTGTTTACCATCCTACAGACCTAAGTATGCATACTTCTTTTTTCCTTTCGAAATGCCTTTTCAGACTCAAGGGTTTAAATTTGGTCAATGACCTAAGTGGTTTACAACATATGTTATCTTTTCTCTTATATAAGACTTACAGTATACCAAATTAAAAGTGTCTTGGACCCCGTTCTTCAGGAAAGAGGATTTGAACATCTTGCAGAAAATGGCAAACGGAATAGTTTGGTTATTTGCAAACCAGATAAAGGAAAAGGTGTTGTCCTACTTAAAAAACAAGATTATATTGATAAGGTTAATATAATTCTTGCAGACAATACCAAATTTCAATCACATGTAGAACCAAATTTCCTGAGCATTTACAAAGAGAAGACAAAATTAGCAGGTCTTCGAGAGAGTGGAAAAAAATTACGGTATTTTAGATGAAATTGTGTATCAGAAACTGTTTGTGACAGGTTCTTATTTTAGTATTCTCTACAGTCTCCCTAAGATACATAAGGAAGGGGTTCCTATCAGACCCATCATGGCAGCCTATAACAGCCCTTCTTATACAATATCAAAATACCTTGGTTCGTTACTCAATGATTTCGCTTACAACCAATTTTCACTTAAAAATGGTTATGAGTTCCAGAAACAAATAGTCCTACAAGATGGTGATCTACACATGACGAGCTTCGATGTAGAATCTCTTTTCACAAATGTGCCTCTGAATAAAACCATCAATATTATTTTAGGCAAGATTTTTTATGACGATCATATAGTTTTTCATGGTTTTAACAGACAACTTTTTAAGACTTTTCTTGAGCTTGCTGTGCAAGACTCAATGTTTGTTTTTAATGGTCAGCTCTTTTCACAGGTCGATGGAGTTGCCATGGGCTCCCCACTAGGACCTGTGTTTGCTAATATTTTTATGGGTTTTTTAGAAGAAACCTCTTTAACTAACTGTCCAGATGTGTGAAAACCTGTCTCTTATAGACGATATGTTGATGCCACATTTGCATTATTCAAGGAACCTTGGCATAGAGAGATGTTTCTGGACCATATTAATAATCAACATCAAAATATAAAGTTTACCATGGAAAAAGAAAGCAACAACTCTTTACCTTTTTTAGATATCGATGTACGCACAGACAATGGTGAATTTACTACATATGTGTATAGAAAAAAAAACATACACCGGACTTGCTAACAACTTCTATAGCTCATGCTTTAAGGACTTTAAACTAAATTTCATATACACGTTGGTTTAGAGGGCTCTTCGTTATTCTTCAAGTTGGTCTTTTTTTCATAATGAAATTTTATTTTTAGTAATTTTTTTCTTACAGAACTCCTATCCTGAAAATGTGATTATCAAAGGCATTAACAGACTGCTGTCACACACTTCTCTAATCCGACACCCTCTCATAATGTCTTAAAGAAAAATATATTTGCCACAATCCCATTTCTTCCTGACAACAAGTTTTCAGCCAAACTTAAACAAATAATTGAACAGGGATTTGGCTGCCTTAAGATACAATTAATTCCAATCAATCCACTCAAGATTGGTGTATTCTTTGGGTATAGGGACAAACTGCAGACCTTCATGAGATCTAGCATTATTTGTCAATTCAAGTGCCAGGGATGTCCCAGTATCTAAGTTGGGTCTTGCCGTAAGGTACTGCAGGTGGGATATTGTAGCCATTTGGGATAAAGTTTTTTTTTTTTTTTTTTTTAGTGAACAGGGGCACAGAAGGAAGTGACCGAAATATATGGTTGCAATGTTCAAATAGTGTTTACGGGGCGTTTTATCTTCATATTATACTGAAGTATTACAGTAAAGATATTCATATATATATAGTATTACAGTATAAAGACATTATATATATATATATATATATATATATATATATATATATATATATATATATATATATATATATATATATATATATATATATATATATATATATATATATATATATACATATATTTATGTACATTTATATATATACATATATATATATATATATATATATATATATATATATATATATATATATATATATATATATATATATATATATATATATATATATATATATATATATATATATATATATATATATATATATATATATATATATATATATATATATATATATATATATATATATATATATATATATATATTATGTATATATATATTTATATATTTATATATATATATATATATATATATATATATATATATATATATATATATATATATATATATATATATATGTATATGTATGTGTGTGTGTGTGTGTGTGTGTGCGTGTGTGTGTGTGTGTAGAGGATCTACTGGTCACTTTTAACAGATACATATGTAATTGTAATAGCCACAATGCCCTCTTAACTTTTCGAATTCTTACGCACTTTTTTAATATGCTTGTCACTACAAAGCTGTAAGATCTCAAGAAATTTGAGAGACTGTGATGCCCGGTCGAGCCAAATTTCAGTGAACCCGCGTCACCATAATCACAAGGAGGTCACGTTAGGTCGGCAAGGTGACCTCCTTGTGATTATGGTGACGCGGGTTTGTTTCCCTCGACTGGGCATCACAGTCTCTTCAATTTCTTAAGCTTGGATCTTATGGCTTTGTAGTGACAAGCATATCCAAAAAAAGTGCAAAGAATTCTAGAAGTTATGAGGGATTGTGTCTATTACATCCCATATATAGCCTGATTCAACATGCGTAATCAGTCATTCCGTCTTGAAATGCCTGAAATTTCAGTCAGGTAGCAAAATGCACTTAGGGGACATTTGATCCCCAGGAGCTAGTACTGAACACTGAAATATATTTGACCCCCTCAGGAGCTAGTACTAAACACGGCGAAACAGTGTAGGTGACTCACTCTTTGGAGCCGTGTTTAGTACTAGCTCCTGGGGATCAAATGTCCTCTAAGTACATTTTGCTACCTGACTTGAAATTTCAGGCATTTCGTGTAATGACTGATTACACATGTTGACTGTAACATATATATATATATATATATATATATATATATATATATATATATATATATATACATATATATATATATATATATATATATATATATATATATATATACATATATATATATATATATATATATATATATATATATATATATATATATATATATATGGGGATATATATATATATATATATATATATATATATATATATATATATATATATATATATATATATATATATATATATATATATATATATATATATATATATATATATATATATATATATATATATATATATATATATATATATATATATATATATATATATTTATATATATATATATATATATATATATATATATATATATATATATATATATATATATACATATATATATATATATATATATATATATATATATATATATATATATATATATATATATATATATATATATATATATATATATATATATATATATATATATATATATATATATATATATATATATATATATATATATATATATATATATATATATATATATATATATATATATATATATATATATATATATATATATATATATATATATATATATATATATATATATATATGTATATGTGTGTGTGTGTGTGTGTGTATGTATATATATGTGTATATGTAATGTATATATGTGTGTGTTTGTGTATATTACTAACAAGACCTCATTGAAACAGAATGGTATCTACTGCAGATATTTATTCAGAAAAGCCACAAGCTTTCTAGGACTAACAACCCTCATCATCTGGTATCTGTAGAACGGCCGGAAACATTGTACAGCTATGTTTATATGCGTATGGGGAGGGAATTAAAGCCCTTGTTTTTCCAATTCTGTGTGCCGGCTTTCTTCAATTCTTTAATTATCCTTCTTCTCCTGTGTTGCTGACCTCGGCTTTTCCCTGCCTGCGGCTTCTTCCAGGTGCACGTTGTCCATGTGGTCTGTTGTGTTTTTGCTTGTCCTCTTTTCTATTGTTGTGTATGTGATTTTGTGGGTAGGCTGTCTCGAAGACCTCAGTATTGAAACAGAATACATTGCCTGCAGATATTTATTGATGGCAAACCATAACCTTTCTAGTTTTGACTAGTGGTCTCATAAAGAAAGGTATACAGGAAGAGACGAGGGGAAACATTGAAAATCATGTTTATATGAAAAAGAGGACACAAAAAACACCTAGTTTTCCAATTCATGGAAGAAACAGGCTTTCTTCAGGGTCACGAGGGCAGGCCTTCAGGAGAAGTGTTGCTGACCTCGGAAAGCCCCACATGGAACTGGAAAACCAAGGTTACGTTTCCATGTGGTCTGTTGTGTATAATGCTTGTCCTCTTTTCTATTGTTGTTCTACAGATTTTGTGGGTAGGATTTTGTCTCAGAAAAATTCTGTTTTTTCCAGTAATTGCCTACCATTACATTGCCTGCACATGTTATGATGGCAGTTCTATAACCAGTCTGGTTGTTTTGTTAGTGGTCTTGTAAAGAAAGTTCATATTCAGGAAGCAGATTCGAGGGTAGCCTATTCAGAAAAATCATGTACACAGCAATAGAAAAAGAGGACACACAAAAACACAACAGACCACATGGACAATGCACACATGGAAGAAACTACAGGCAGAGAAAGGTCAGGGTCACGAGGGCAGGGCTACACAGGAGAAGAAGGGACAATAAATAAAGGCGTACCACAGTGAAGAAATATAAAATACATGGAACTGGAATACCAAGGGGCTTTAATAAACTATATATATAATGTCTTGTTATATATATATATAAATGCAGCTGGAACTTGAGTCTGGTCATTATATATAATTATATATAATTAGATATATTATATATGTTAGTATATATATATAATATATATATATATATATATATATATATATATAAATACATATAATATATATATAATTATTTATATATATATATATATATATATATATATATATATATATATATATATATAAATATATATATATATATATATATATATATATATATATATATATATATATATATATATATATATATATATATATATATATATATATATATATATATATATATATATATTATATATATATATATATATATATATATATATATATATATATATATATATATATATATATATATATATATATATATATATATATATATATATATATATATATATATATATATATATATATATATATATATATATATATATATATATATATATATATATATATATATATATATATATATATATATATATATATATATATATATATATATATATATAAAACCATGAAGGAAAGAGAAACAACGGAGTGCTGGAATGACATTCGACATTAGTTTTTTACTCAGCAGACTGAAGAAATATAAATATAAGTTTACAAAGAAGGCTTGTATAAATGACAGATGGGGATTACAAAGGAAAAAATATGTACCTGGAATCCAACACATTTAAAGGATTAGCAGACATACCAAAACGGGGTTAATATTTAAGAGGTTTTAGAAAGGATTAGGCTCAACGGCTCAAAAAACAAGAACAGGACAATTAAAAGATTATACAAGGAAGGTGACTGCCCACCACTAAATGTTATAAAAAAAATATGCAACTCAGTGAATTATAACAATTTTTATAGGGTCAACATTTGAAAAAACTTATTTTAAACATACAATACATAAAAAATATTTATATAAGGTAACTAATTTTTAATTAGGTCAGTGATTTTATCTTTTAGGTAATTTTTGCACATTTTATTGATACAATACATGCCAGGGCTAAGATTAATATTCCGACTGGAAGTAAGTTCTATAATAGCAGATTCTAAGACATATCGAGAAGAGAAATCCTTTGATCTGGCCATCACTGAACTTTCAGTCCAATTTATCCTGTGAGACTTATCAATTAAATGAATAAATATAGCACTGGACGTTTGTCCAGTTTTGACAGAATATTTATGCTGTTTAATCCGTACATCTAAATCCTTGCTGGATTGGCCAATATAAAAATAGGGGCAGTCCAAACAAGCATTCCTTTTAGTGTGTTATTATAGGAAAAAACGAGATTGACATTAAAAGATTTTGAAAATGATTTTATAATTTAAAAACCACTAAAACAAGGCAAGCTAAGAATATTCCTAGGAGTTTCTTTCTCCATGTTGATTTCACTACGAAGCTTTTTGTGGCTTTATTATAGCAAATGTCTAGTATATGTGAAGGATTACAAAGATCTATCCCTATTTTTCTTATATATTCGATCTTTTTATCCAAATACCGGGGGCTGGAAATGCACAGCATTAGGATCAAGAAATCGAATACATAAAAAAAAATAGAGACAGATTTATGTTATCCTTCACATATACTAGATATTTGCTATAATGTATATTGTCATATACATTAGTAAGGGCAATCCTTATTGTTCCCGAAGAGGAAAAATCTGGTATTAATTTCTTTGTCCTTTTTAGGAATCTTTTAAGAAAAAATATATACCCAAATATATATTCAAAATTGCATGCAAACACAAATTCACAAACACAAATTCACACAGATATGTATATATATATATATATACAATATATAAAAATATATATGTATATATATGTATATGTATATATATATATATATATATATATATATATATATATATATATATATATATATATATATATATATATATATATATATATATATATATATATATATATATATATATATATATATATATATATATATATATATATATATATATATATATATATATATACATATATATATATATATATATGTATATATATATATATATATATATATATATATATATATATATATATATATATATATATATATATATATATATATATATATATATATATATATATATATATATATATATATATATATATATATATATATATATATATATATATATATATATATATATATATATATATATATATTGTCATAAAGCGATCAAGCACCTGGTAATTACACAAATAATAATACCAGAAAGTTACCTCACATCGATCCCCAGATACTTGAAACTTCATAACAAAGAGTATGACTGAATCACTAAAGGTACAATGATCCCATAAAACTTACTTATCACTTGAGAAAATCAATATAACTTTATCAAGTTATGGTTGAGGCAACAATTATTTAGTTATATCCAGACTAGTGGAATAAGGGTATCACTTCAACAAACACTGTAATTGTCTCTCTGGTTCTATTTTACCTAGATAAGTCTCAGGTGAACAAACAGATACATCACTTACCTTGTGCACATTCATTAATGTCTCTAATTACTGGTGGTCAAAATGAAATGCTGTGTTATAAAAAAATTTAAACAAACAGGTTTATTTCTAAGTTCAAAAGTTATATGTAAAGTTCACAATCTCAAAAGATTTACTATTAAATGACAACAGTGTAAGATTTAAGTATTTCTTAATCAAGTTTAATTCACAAAACTCTAATTTACTAAGAAATCAATTTATTTAGGTAAGATTCAAACTATTAACTATCACTCAAGTGCTAAGTATACACCTGATTAGCTAATACAAACAGACACCAAAATATTACTGACTGGAATCCACATAAACATTCTCCAAAATCTCAATAACAGGTAGGCACTAACAAAATGTTAAGAAATCACCAGCAAAACACAGTAACTATAAAATTATAGTAATATGATAGCACAGACATATAAGAATGCAATATGCAAAAATGGAAATATACCAACCACCAAAAATGTGCCTAAAGATTATATCAATCTTTCACAAGAACATCTCTCTTTAGAAAGAAAAAAGAAAAAATTAAACTTACATCTTTCTAAGACTTTCTTATAGACAACACTGTCAAGCCACAAAGACTTATTCAAAATAATAATTCTCTTTTACCTAGAATATCACTTTAACTCTTAACATTACAAAACTCAGTAATCACCACATTACCTTTTGTAATTATTACACCATTATACACCTCCACAACACTTGCACAAAACAATATTCCTGATCACCTTCTACGAAATTAACACACTCCTGGGGTTAGTTTTAACAGAGCTTTTACCAATAATAACCCTTCAGTATCCCTTATATATATAATGGGATTATTGAGAGAGAGAGAGAGAGAGAGGTGCTTATGACTGACTGAGTGTCTTTGGAACAGCACTGCACTTAACCCTTAAACGCCTGTTGGACGTTTAAACGTCGTCAAAAATTGTCTGTTGAATGCTGAGTGGACGTTGCAAACGTCGACTGAAAATGCTTTTTTTAAACATTCGCGGAAAAATAATTATATGCCTAGTTTGTGGAAGATTTTAAATCACGCGCCGGATGCTGGGAGTTCACGGATCCAGGTGTTGTGTTGTTTTTGAGCGTCACCCAGACGCGCATGCGCGAATTCCCTCCTACTCACGCCAGATAGCATCAGCGTCGGACCTTGCGGAGCGATATTTTGACGCAGACGTGTTTTGCAGAACTTTGCAAGTGTTTGCGTATTCGTGCTGCAACAGGACGTTTGTAGATATGTCACAAAGGCGTCAGGACCGTGAAAGGCGCATACTGCCTGTCGGAAGTGAGCGTGTAAGGCGAGTTTTAGACTGGGATGCTGGAGAAGGACCCAGCAACCAAAGTGAATTTTAATATTCAGTCAACTTTGACTCCACCGAAATGATCGAAAAACGCATCCGTAATCCATAATTATTACATTCGAGTAACAATCAATCATTTACCTTCATTGTGCAACAAACGGAAAGTCTCTAGCACAATATTTAGAATTTTGGTGAATTTTTGAAAAAAAAAATTTCCTCCGCTCCGCACGCGCGAACTCCGCTGAAAATCCTGTCATTTCTTGCGCCAGCTTGCCGTAATTTTTTCGCCGTTTCATATTATTCGTTACATAAAGTGTTATACATCAAAATGTGCGCAATTTCATTTAGAATACAACAAAAAATATATCATTCCTTTAGCTCTTCACAGTATTTTAATATTTACATCGAAATCTCGATAACTGACAAAATTTTAACATTCGGTCAACTTTGACTCGACCGAAATTATCGAAAAACGCATCCGTAAGCCATAATTATTACATTCGAGTAAAAAAAAATCATTTATCTTCATTTTGCAACAAACGGAAAGTCTCTAGCACATTATTTAGATTTTTGGTAAATTTAAAAAAAAAAATTTCCTTCGCTCATATCCATGCACTCCGCTGAAAAATCCTGTCATTTCTTGCATCAGCTTGCCGTAATTTTTTCGCCGTTTCATATTATTCGTTACATAAAGTGCTATACATCAAAATGTGCGCAATTTCATTTAGAATACAAAAAAAATATGTAATTCCTTTAGCTCTTCACAGTTTTTTAATATTTTCGCCGAAATCATGATAACTGACAAAATTTTAACATTCGGTCAACTTTGATTCGACTGAAATGATCGAAAAACGCACCCGTAAGCCATATTTATTACATTCGAGTAACAATTAATCATTTAACTTCGTTTTGCAACAAACGGAAAGTCTCTAGCACAATATGTAGATTTTTGGTGAATTTTTGAAAAAAAATTTTCCTTCAAGCTCTAACGCGCCGACTCCTCTGAAAATCCTGTCATTTCTTGCGTCAGCTTGCCGTAATTTTTCGCCGTTTCATATTATTCGTTACATAAAGTGTTATACATCAAAATGTGGGCAATTTCATGTAAAATAAAAAAAAAATATATCATATCTTTAGCTCTTCACAGTTTTTGTGATATTTACATCGAAATAACGATAAATAGAAAAAAATCAACCTTCGGTCAACTTTAACTCGATCGAAATGGTTCAAAAATGCAATTGTAAGCTAAAAAAAACTTACAGCCTAGTAATATTCAATCAATTTCCTTCATTTTGGCACAATTGGAAAGTCTCTGGCACAATATTTTGATTTTTGGTGAATTTTTGAAAAAAACTTTTTTTTACGTCCACGTTATGAGTTCATGCGTCATTTTGTGATAATATTTTCTGTGTTGCTTTAATCGTTTTACAATCTGTTATATACAAAATCATCGCAATTTAGTGTACAATACAACTAAAAAATTAACTCATTAGCTTCAACCGTTTTTTTCCTTACAGTGTGATTTGTATACAATTATATACAAGTTTTTTTTTTTTGCTGTCATATATTCCAATATTTATATATGATAATGATATTTTTTTATTTCTGATGGTTGCATACTAAACTTCAGGCAATGAGAAAAAAGGAGCCAAAAAGAACTCTTAATCTTGAAAACTGATTGTGCTGTGATTTTTAAAAAAAAACCTTTTTTTAAAGTAAGCTACCTCTCGGAGGAACGGCAGACGGGGAGACGTTTTTTGAAAATAGGGCTTGGCGTTAAGGTTAACATTCCAACAAGCTCTTCCAGAATACATGATACATAGAGTATGCATACATCATACATACATACATAAACAAGTATACATGTGTATGAATACACACACGTCTGAGCTTCGAGCGCCTGCCTTCTAATCTATAACTGACATTTCCTAGGACACTCAAACCACCTTAGCAAGCAAAAGGAAATGCTTTTAGACCCAAAATTGGCTGGCTGACAGCATGTCAACTTGAACTATCTTACTGTTCCTCCCTCTCTCTTTCTCGGATTACGAAAAGAATAAGCACAGACACAGCTAATAAATATAGGTTAAGCATACATGATAAACGTATAATAGACAACTGGCCGCTAGCTGTCAAACTTATCACGATAAGTTAAGAGGGTTCTTTTTCTCTCTAAGTGCGAGTTACTAGACACCTGTGCAAATATGGAAGTGATAAGCTCTTTACCCTCTCTACATTGATAAGCTCTTTACCCTCTCTACATGACAACCTTCACACACTTGGGTAAACAGGATGAGGTGACCTGATAAGAATCTCAAAATATCTCTCTCTGTACACAATACACTAAGAATTTGTTGTTCATAATACAGTTCCAAATATTAAACAAAGGGAAAAACATACCAAAGCATTGTAAGATTACATGATATACAATTTATCTGTAAGAAAAAGACATTTTAAAATCACATCTTCACAATGAATGACGAATCTGCAAGCAAAACATAAAAATTTTCACAGAGACATATAAACACTTATAAAATGGTTATATATATTATAACACCTTATAATATTCCTCCCCCCAAAAGATTAATTATCCCGGGGTCGAATCCACCGATTCAGTATGGGATAAATAATCTGCAACGATATTATCTTTCCCTGTTATATGCTTTACCTTTACATTGTACGGTTGTAAACACAATCATTGATTGTGATTCTTCATCTTATTGATAAATGTTATAGGATTGTGGACAGATAACACTAAAATTTCTTCACTATTGGGTTGGTTCACATACACTTCAAACTTTTTCAAGGCTGTAATTAATGCCAATGTCTCCTTTTCAATTGTAGAATAATTCTTCTGATGTTTCTTCAGCTTTGATGACATGAAGCACACAGGATGCATAATTTGATATTCATCTTCCTGAAGAAGAACAGATCCAATTTTGCTATCAGATGAATCAACTTGTAACACAAACCTGGAGCCTGCAGCACTGGTTTCGAAGTCAAAATAGCTTTAACTTTCTCAAAAGACTCTTGACATTCTGGGGTCCAAACAAACTTGATTTTTGGACAAATGCGGCGATAAAATTCAGCCATGCCCAAGTAGGATTAGCAGCTTTACGGATGCACTCTACATTAGCGTCAAGAGAAGCGAGAAGGCCCTTTCCAACTTCAAACCCCAGATACTGAACAGTTGCTTTCCCCAGTTCACTTTTCTGTAGGTTAACTGTCAATCTTGCTTCTCGTAGTTTCTTGAAGACCTTTCTTAAAATCCTTAAATGTTCTTCCCAAGTACTGGAATAAATCACAATATCATCACTGTATACACCCACTCCTTCCATTGATCCTAGTAGTCCATCCATCACCCGTTGGAAAGTTGCAGGGGCATTCATTAGTCCAAATGGTAAGACAGTATATTGATACAGTCCGAAAGGAGTGATGAAAGCTGACAGCAATTTGGCATCCTCATCTAGGGGAATTTGATAATATCCCTTTAGTAAATCTATTTTGGAAACAGACTTGGCTTGCCCAATATTATCAAGTAATTGATCAATAAGAGGTAAGTGATAATTATCAGCTACACTGATGGAATTCAATTTCTTATAATCAGTACACATCCTAAACAAGCCATCTGGTTTTTTCACTAACACACAAGGAGAACTGTAATGACTTGAACTGAGCTCTGCCAATCCGTGCTGCAACAAATATTCTGCTTCCTTTTCAAAAAATCTCGATGAAAGGGTGATACACAATAAACTCTTTGCTTGAATAGTTTAGCATCTTCTCTGATCTTAATCTCATGCTTTGTCAAGTCGGTACACTTAGGTATGTCTGTAAAAATCTCAGGTAAATTTTGTATCATGTGAGTTAATTCTTTGCTTTGCTCAACACTTAGATGTTTTAGTTTGCTTTCTAAATTTTCTAATATTGAGGAATTGTTCATCTTATTTTCAGCTCCCAACTCATAACCATCATCTTCCTCTGTATATGAAGTTGTTTGGGTTATAGACATAACCTCAGTGGTAGTTTCCAAAAAGTAGGGTTTCAAAAGATTTACATGTATCTTCCTCCTTCGTTTCCTTCTCCCTGGTGTTTCAATCACATAAGTTCGATCATTTAACTTTTCTGTTATCCTATAAGGACCTTGAAATTTAATTGTAAAGGGAAACCTTTTCACTGGTAAGAACACTAGAACTTGCTGTCCAACATCAAAGCTTCTTCACCTAGTCTAAGCATCATATTTTCTTTTCATTTTCTCTTGGTTTGTCTTCAAATTTTCTAAAGAGAATTTTCTAATTTCTTCTAACCTTTTGCTGAAGTTCTTCACATATTCTCCTTAGACTTCCTCTTGATTTTCTTCCCAGTTCTCTGCAAGGATTTTCAAAGGACCTCTCACGCCTCGACTGAAAATCATTTCATTTGGCAAACATCCCATACTTTCTTGATAAGCATTTCTTACCTCAACATTAAGGGTAAACCAACATCCCATTCTCTTCCTGACTCATTACAGTATTTGGTTAACATACTTTTCAAAGTTTGGTGGAACCTTTCTAAAGCTCCTTGAGTCTCTGGGTGATAAGCGGTAGATAACTGTTGTTTCATTCCTAGCTAATTCAACACATCTTGGAATAATTTTGAAGTAAAAATCGTTCCTCTATCGCTCTGTACAATTTCTGGAATTCCAAACTTGGAGAAAAATTCCACCAACTTCTCAGCTATTACCTTTGCACTTATACTTCTTATAGGAATCGCCTCTGGATATCTTGTTAAGGGACACATTAACGTCAACAGATATTCAAGTCCTTTCTTCATTTTCGGAAGCGGACCAACAACATCTATTATCACCTTGCTAAAGGGTTCTCCTCTAACTTCTATCGGTTGTAGGGGAGCTTTTTGAATAGTTTCATTTGGTTTCCCAGCTATTTGGCATGTATGACACTCCCTGCAAAATTTGCTGACATCCTTGTGTAATCCAGGCCAAAAGAAATACTTCATAACCTTCTCAACAGTCTTCCTGATTCCCATATGTCCAACCTCGTGTGCTACTGCTACCACTTGCTTCCTTAATGGATATGGAATTAAAATTTGATGATATTCACCCCATTCAGCATTTCCTGGTATATCTACAGGTCGATGCTTCCTCATTAGCAATCCATCCCTTAGATAACAACAGGTAGAAGTTTGTTGCATTTCTTCTGGTTCAACAACTCTGAAGAACAGATCAGCCAACGTTGTATCCCTCTTCTGCAATTCCACTAATTTTTCTCTAGTCACTTGACCAACTTCAAAGGTTTAACTCTCAATATATGTTAGCTTTGCTTCAGTAATTTCACTACTGTCTTCAGGAACATTTTGACTACTCAGAGTCTCTTTACCAACAATAGGATTTTCCTCTTCTGCAAGAATCTCTTCCGTACTGACATTAGTGGAAACTTCACTTTCCCGGAACAGCTCTTCTAGGCTCAAAGATCCTTTTGGTGCAGGTAAATCTTCAGTTTCTTCACTTCTATGCTCAGCTCTCTTCATGCTCCTGGTAGTTAAACAACTTGGAAATAGGTGAGGGTTTTTCTTCTCCAATTCTGTTGTAGGACTAATCCTTAAGGGTTTGTCTGTCACTACAGGACAAGGAACGAAGGGAACACCACCAACTTCATTACCTAGTAAAACATGCACAATTTCAACAGCTAGTGAGTCCTTTACTGCAAATTCAATGTTAAATTTTCTGTCACTAATTCATATGACAAATGCAAGCGGCATATAGGAGTTATTTCCTCTCCTCCTATACCTTTTAAAATAACTGAATCTCCAGTGAGATTCTTCTCCAACTGCGGGTGAGCACCTCGAATTACCACACTGTGATTACTTCCTGTATCACATAATATCTTCACTGGTACCTGTACACTCAAAGAGGAGGTTGTCAGCATACCTTCATAGATATATGGCTTAAAAGCCTCCTCACTGTTCAGTCACTCACTACTGGAATTTGCATTTCCACTGGTTGCTAAGCACTCTGCTTGTCTGATTTCATTTTTCCCACATTGTTCCTGGTAGTTGGCTTTACCTGGTTAGCTCTTGTCACCTGTCCAACTGGCTTAGTCTGCTGGTACACTTTATAGCAGTCTTGACTATAATGTCCTACTCTTCCACATTTGTGGCAAACAACATTAATTTTTTGCACTTGTCTTGAGAATTAACTAGAAGGGGTGGGTTTAGCATCCCACTGCTGTGGGGCATATCCTGGCTTGGCACTGGTATAATTATTAGAAGGGTTTCTCACAGCACTGTTCTTAAAATTCGACTGAGACCTATAACCTGTGAACTGTTGGTTCTGGTACCTGCCATTATAATTCTTTTTGCTGGAAATTATATTGTAATCCTCTCTCAGAGTAGCAGCTTTATCAAGTTTCTTCACCTCTCTCTCTCTCAAATAAGCTCTTATATGTTCAGGAATTCCTCTTAGATATTGCTCTAAGACCACTAGTTCTTCAAGTTCGTCCATAGACTTAACTTTAGCCGCCTCCAGCCATCGTTTAAAACATCTCCTGACTTTATAGGCATAACCCAAGAAAGTCATCTTGTCATCCTTCTTCAAAGATCTGAAACTTTCATTGTAATATTCATGGGTCATCTGGTAAACCTGTAGCACATTGTGTTTGAGCACCCGGTACTCTTTACACTGATCAGCTGATAAGGCTAAGTAGGCACTTCTTCCTTTACCAATGAGAACACCCTGTAACAAAACTGACCATTTATCCTCTGGCCATCCCATACCTGAAGCCACTTTTTCAAAGTGATCAAAAAAATTCATCTAGAGCTTCTTCTGTAAATTTTGGAATTAACTTCTGTACTCTTGCTACATCAAACACAGGGTCTGTGTTGCCCTGGATATAGTTATATGGGTTTACAGGCAGTAAGGATCGAGCTCTGATTAACTCCAACTCCCTTTCATGTTTTGCCTTTTCTCTTTCTTCTTCTTCTCTCCTCCTTACTCTATCTCTTTCATCCCTTTCTTTTTCTCTTTCTTCTTTTTCTTTATCAGCCTGTATCTGCAGCCTAATTAAGTTTTCTTCTGACTCTAACACCTTCAGTCTACCCCAAAATTCTTCTGAGTCTAAACTACTAAGTTCTGCCTGTACATCACCGTTCTCATTCTCTTCCCTTGCCTTATTTGTGAATTCTATCTCAGCTGCATTCAACAATTCATATGCCTTCCCCTAACTCTCCATCTACTTTAACAGAACTCATTAATGCTTTGATTGTGACACACTTAACCTGTGCCTCACTCATATCAAAAGTAACATTACCCCCACATGTCACTGCTAAAAGAGTCCACTGTCCCTTAGTCAGGTGAGATTTAGACAACTTTCTGATGGCTGGAGCTGCCAGAAATTCCTGAACTTCAAACCGAGCCATTTTTCCTAGTTTACTCAACAAGAAGGGTTTAAAATTCACTTCAAAACAATTATATGGTTATTCTCCTACCAAAAATATATTCCTATCACCACCAGTATAAATCATAAGCCAGAGTGATATTCTGTTTAGTTCTTGCTAGACGATGGGCATCAAATCTTTTAATTTCCTGGGTCTGAAATGTTATAATATATATATATATATATATATATATATATATATATATATATATATATATATATATATATATATATATATATATATATATATATATATATATATATATATATATATATATATATATATATATA
>NC_089796.1:32487909-32535409 GCF_040412425.1 Macrobrachium rosenbergii | reverse complement strand
ATCGTGTACAACCACTGCTAACCCGGAAATTGCTCCATGTTTGCCATAAAAAAATGCACTTCGTCAAAAGATTAAAAGAATTCGGCAAGCTCATCATCTTCCAGAACCAAAGACTATACGATATCGTAACGACGAAAATTTCAGTCTAAAACTACGTCATTTGTTTGCATTAGCATTCCTTCCATCTGCTGAAATACCAGGAGCTTTCGATGAACTGAAACTGCATCTGCCTGATGAAGCCTCATGAAGTTGTCGATTGGTTTGAAAACTAATTATGTGCATGGCAGAATAAGAAAATATCTGCGCAACGGTGTAGCTGTTCGATCGCCTCCATTGTTTCCACCAAATTTGTGGGTCTGTATGAATGCTTCCAAATTGGATTTCTCGTACCCAGAACAATGTCGAAGCATGGCACAGGCGATGGGAAAATTTAGTAGGCAATGCGCATGTCGGTGTTTATCGCATAATTGGTGAGTTTCAAAACAGCAGCAGCACGTAATGAATGAATGTGAACGCATTCTGCGAGGTCAGTCTTGTCCAAAAGAAAAAAATGTGTTATCCGTCGTGAAGAAAGGATACAAAAATATAGTTAACGATCGTGAAAACCGACCAGATCTTATGAACTATCTTCGGGCTCTTGCTCATAATCTTTCATTTTAAAATATTTCCATATTCTAGTTTTAAATGTTTTAATGTATTCTCAATGATTCAAATACTGTTTTGTAAAGGTGTTGAAATAAAGTATTTCCTCTTTTCTTTTTTGTTTTAAGTTTCCCCACAAAGTTAATCCTTTAATGATGTCGGACAAATCCCTGGTTTCCTTGCGTATGGGACAATTGCTGGTAATTTCAGACAAACGAATATATGAAAAGAGAGAGAGAGAGAGAGAGCTGGCAATGGCCTACAAAAAAAAAAAAAATACAATAAAGCCATATTCAGTAAAATACTGAATAAGAAGATATAACGAATAACAAATACTAAGTAAAATTTGAACAGGGTATGTAAGGGGTATGTAATCGAAATTATAAAATATACTGTAAATCACCTAGATAGATAGGGAATTACACAAAAAAGAGAGAGAAAAAAAAGAGAGAGAAAAGAAAAAGCGAGAAAAAAAAACTTAAGGAATAGAGAATGGCTATAGTTTTCAGGATTCTGATCTTTCGGGAATCTAAATTTCGGGATTCTGATAATTCAGGATTTTAATACATTCAGGATTTTAAGTTTCGGTATTTTGACATTCAGGATTTTAAGATTCGGGATTATGAACCAAACCATATATATATATATATATATATATATATATATATATATATATATATATATATATATATATATATATATATATATATATATATATATATATATATATATATATATATATACACACACACACACACACACACACACACACACACACACACATATATATATATATATATATATATATATATATATATATATATATATATATATATATATATACACATATATATATATGTTACAGTCAATCTGTTAAATCCAGACAATTTGTAAAGTGACTGATTATTTCAGGTAATTTGTGAACTGCCTAGTTCACCCAGTCATTTTATAAATCACCTGAAAATCGCAGACAATTTACAAAGTGACTAAAATTTTGATAGATTTTCTTGGCATAATGACTGAAATGATCCTGTGTGTGTGTGTGTGTGTGTGTGACATATTGACTCATATGAAGTAATGAGCTGAGGAACCTGAGGAAATGATCATTGTGTGTGTGTTTTAACGAGCTGTTACCCTCTCACTGCCATTTTCACAGTCAGTGTGTGTGTGTGTGTGTGTGTGACACTGACCAGTACAGGCAAAGGGTACAGACGTCTGCGGGCTGAACAGCTAATCAGAGCAATTGTGTGTTGGCCTTGTCCCTGACACTGTCCTTCCGTGAGGTGTAGGCTAATTTATTTGCGGAAGCTATGGCGTGTGTGTGTGTGTGTGTGTGTGTGTGTGTGTGTGTGTGTGTGTGTGTGTGTGTGACATATTGACTCATATGAAGTAATGACCTGAGGAACCTGAGGAACGAGATAATTACAAAATTAAAACTTAATTCTAAAATGCGACATTTTTATTATTATATCATTTTTTATTCTTACAATTTAAACTAGAGTGGCACCGTAATGAACAGACAGAAAATCAAACCTGATTCTTGAGTAAAACTTTATTTTCTAAAACCTGAGGAACGAGATAATTACAAAATTAAAACTTAATTGTAAAATGCAACATTTTTATTATTATATCATTTTTTATTCTTACAATTTAAACTAGAGTGGCACCGACTATTGCACTTGTGACCTTCTTTGTAACATTTACAGCGATTTGTTTGACACTGTTTCTTGCCTGCAGTACAGTTGCACTTAGCATAACCTTGACCACCAAACCTAGATGATTGCTGTACTGCCTGACGAAGTCCTATTTCCTTGTCTGCACTTACTTCATCAATACTATACAGTTGATGGCTGCAGATATCAAATTTGCTCTACTATAGCGCCCTTGAGTATCCCATCTCACGCCTATTCGATACATGTCATTTTCGTTACGATCTAGGATAACACAGATAACATTTCGTGGATCACCTTTCCCTCGATCAACTAACGGGATGGGAATTGTCACGTTATCTCCTGGATCACCTGGGACGTGTTCTAAACGACTACGTTTGACCATGCGCTCAGCTTGAGCTAACTGACCAGCTGATGCTCTGGACCATTGAAGTGCTATGTCTTCTTGGAGCTGATGAAGTCTTCCTTGAGGATTCTGGCCACAGGTTGGACTGACTGGATAGGCAGAGCCCTCTGCTGAGCCATCTGAATAAAGGAAAACAAAGAATAAATGCAATTACTTTTCTTTCCTTAATAACAAAAGAACATTTAATTCATGGAGATAGACTTGCCATGTGGTTTGGAATTTAACCAAATTAGTTTAATATTTACATTTTATAACAAAAGATTTTTTTATAGAGCAGAGCTCTCTGATGAACCATCGGAATAAACAAAAACAAAGAATTAATGCAGTTACTTTTCTTTCCTTAATAACAAAATAAAAAGAAATAATTAATGGTGATAGACTTGTCATGTAGTTTGAAATTTAACCAAATTAATTTTCAGTTACATTTTATAACAGTATTTTTTTCCATCTCTACCTGGCTGAGCGAAGTCCTCTGGCGAGTCATTTGGAGGAACAGAGCTCTCTGATGAACCATCTGAATAAACGAAAACAAAGAATTAATGCAGTTACTTTTCTTTCCTTAATAACAAAATAAAAAAGCAATTAATGGTGATTGACTTGTCATGTGGTTTGGAATTTAACCAAATTATTTAAATATAATTTACATTTTTTTAACATTTTATTTATTTATTTATTTTTTGCATCTCTACCTGGCTGAGCGAAGTCCTCTGGCGAGTCATTTGGAGGAGCAGAACATTCAGGTGAATCGTCTGGAGGGTTCGTGAACTCGGGTGATTCGTCTGGCCGAGTAGAGTCAGAGGAGAAACTGTAAGCTCCAAGTAAATCATCTTCAGTGATCATTGTCTTCAAAACTTCTTCTGGAAGTGCGGTTCAACAAGGTAGACCTGAGATCGTCAACACCAAAGAGTAATCCTTGTATAAAATTGTTTGATTCCAGAATGGTAACTGAGTTCTTTTGAACTGCACAAACCTGAGTCCCATGGGCCTTCCGTTTCTTTTATCCCCTAACCATGAAATTTGCATGTCTTTTATATCACAGTTATGTTCAACAGATCCTGGCTCTGTGGATTTTATGCTCTTACCATGAACAATCAACAGGTCTGGCCAAAGAAGTTTTTTGAGTTTCAAAATTACTCAATGTGTACAAATTACTACCATTACCATTCTGAAGAATTTGAGGGGCTCCAAACGTTTTTTTATGTCCATTAGCTGGAATGCAACCTCAGCGGCTCTTTTTGAACGTTAAGGATGTAATATGCAATATTTGTTAGATGATCTTTTACACCATTATCCACTTATACTTTCCTCAAGACTGCATGTCAACAAGTCCACCTGAGATTTTGAACCATAATCCTTAGATAAAATCGGTTTGACAGTTACTCCCTTTGTCGCACATCTCTTCCGTTTCTTTTGACACTGAACACACAAAGATTTGAATAGTTCTATAGTATCTCTAGTTATGTTTGCATATTTTGACAGCTCTTTGACCATTTTGTCTGTACTGGTCATGTCTCGTAGCAATGTGAGCACGTTTTATTGTTTCAAAATATCCTCAACGTACAAAATAAACAAGTTCTTGAGTTTCATCCTTCCGTTTTTTTATTAACTTTTCAACACCACCACACTGAAGAACTTCGTAACGTCCAAGGATGTAATACTGCCGATTTGATTTGTTTTTTTGCACTTGATGCAACTCTGAGTTCCTCTATCAGAAAATCTACTCAATTTTAGTTAGTATTAATAAACTTGAATCAGAGTTCTTCTTCAACATCACTTTTATAGAAATTTTCTTCTTGGGAACACGCCATAGCTTTCACAAATAACAGCTCTGATTAGCTGTTCTTTTACAAACGCCTGTACCTTTGCCTGTACTGGTCAGTGTCACACACACACACACACTCTGACTGTGAAATGGCAGTGAGAGGGGAACAGCTAGTTAAAACACACATACAATGATCATTTCCTCAGGTTCCTCAGGTCATTACTTCATATGAGTCAATATGTCACACACACAAACACACACACACACAGGATCATTTCAGTCATTATGCCAAGAAAATCTATCAAAATTTTAGTCACTTTGTAAACTGTCTGCGATTTTCAGGTGATTTATAAATGACTGGGTGAACTAGGCAGTTCACAAATTACCTGAAATATAATCAGTCACTTTACAAATTGTCTGTATATATATATATATATATATATATATATATATATATATATATATATATATATATATATATATATATATATATATATATATATATATATATATATATATATATATATATATATATATATATATATATATATATATATATATATATATATATATATATATATATTCCCAAGAATCCCAGCCAGTAAATGCTTCATTTAAAACTGGAAAATACAACAGTGCATTTTGGGCACTGCCTGACAAGGAAGGGCAAAAGGAATACAGGCCCCTCCCTTAATCTTTTAATCACCTTTCAACCTTCTCTTCTCGAACATATGATTGTGGGAGACTTTGCTTTCAGAATCCTAATCCTTGCCAGAGGCAGAGTAAGAGAAAAGGACAACTGGCATGCACACCTGGAACTTGAGTCGTAAATGACCCAGCTACCTGTGGATAACCTCCTGACCCCTAACGGAAGTCATATAAGGGTCTCACCGAAGGAACAAGCGAGAGAGACACTGCTGGACGCGAGCGAGACACATCTCCCCCTTCCATTCACGCCTCCTTCAGAGAGCCATGCCCTACCACGTGGTCCTATCTTGAAGGGACCTTTAGTCTTCTTACCAGTGAAGCCCTCAGCCCTTCCTCTGCCGCCATTATCCTCGCTGTAACCACCTCTTCTATAAGGTAAAGTGATCTGTTGCAAAGGTTCTTCCAGTCAGTCACACTGTTTTAATTCTCATAATAAACTTCTTATTTCCATTTCTAAGTGTCAGTATTTCCATATCAACCTTGCCTTGTTAGGTCAATGTTACATAAACATCTGTGTCTAAATAATTACATAGAATTGTGTGTTTAAGGCTTCTTGAAGGTTTTAGTCAGCAAGGAATGTTGCAGATAAAACACTTAGGTTCACTTAAAATCACATATATTTACATTAACATACAATCAGATGAATGGGGAATAAATTTGACAGGTAAATATAGCACTGCCAAAGAAGTAATTTACAATAACAAAAGGGATAACTGAAGGTGCCAGGGAAATCCACTTTAAGGGTACCATAGAGTAGGTTTCTGTGGTTAGAACCATGGCACACAAGCACAATCAGCACGGGGGATTCCACAGCAAGCAACTCCATCTGCACTGAGAATGCATATGGTTACATGGCAGAAAATTAGCGCAATCAAAGGAGAAATCGAGAGGTGCGCAGAAGTCGCCAATAAGTCTTGATTTGCAACACTGGCAGACACTTACAAATTTAAATTATTGCACTGTAAAAATGAAGGTCAGGTCTATGGGGAAAATTGCACTTGGAAATCGAAAAGTAAATCAGTAAGAGATAAAAGAATTTGTGACTGCCGAAAAACTTCAAATCTGAGCATGTTGCCTTATGGGGGAGTGTGGGTCCTCATCATTTTGCCAGATTGTTTGTGGGGGCGTTGGAGGGGACTTAGCGCTTGAAGAACACTGGGTGAAGAAAACAGCCACATGTTTGATTCAGGTCGCGTATCTCCTTTTGTCTGGATTATCTTCTCATTCTCTCTGCATTCCATTTTCTATGGGCACGCACATGGATTTGGGCGTGATCCCATGACTTCGTGATTGTTCCAATCAACTGAATGGTAAGGCTATGACCACATGACAGTTGGTTGCTCTGGGGCCTTCCAAAACTTTCTCTTTGGGCAAAGCCCCATCACTAGTTCATCTGGGGCATGCAACAGGGACTTTTTCTCGAAACGGCTTCGCGCCTGGAAGAGAGGTTTCGAGGCAGTCACAGGGATTAACAGAGTGTCCGGGGAATGATAATAAAAGATTTAAGATGGGACAATGTTTTCCATGACCTCCTTGTCAGTCAGCAGTGTGATTAAAAGTTACTGTAGTTCTTTTGAAAAGAATAAAACCATTCAAGTTTATGGTAAATTCTCTTAAAGGAATAAAAGTTGCGTTTCCTTTGCACAGCTTGGAGGGCGAGTGGACTTGCGATGGGTATCCCTTCATTGTAACTCCCCCCACAAGTTGACATGTTACACCTTGAATTGGGTGAGAATGTCTACAGACAAGTTAACTCGACTTACTGTGGTATTATCTCTCATTAAACTTCCTCTGGTTGCACTAATTATCTTACAATTAGAGTTTCTCTATGTCAATGTTACTGCAAATGATATTACATCAATTTAAAATTTTACATTATCACAGCATAAGGTGCTACTGGTACTTAAATTCATTAGATAATGTTCAGTTTTTACTCTAAAGGTGCATTATAGCAATTTCTAATCAAAGTTATTCCATGAATATATATATATATATATATATATATATATATATATATATATATATATATATATATATATATATATATATATATATATATACATATATATATATATAATATATATATATATATATATAGAATATATATATATATATATATATATATATATATATATATATATATATACACACACACACACACACACACACACATATATATATATATATATATATATATATATATATATATATATATATATATATATATATATATATATATATATATATATATATATATATATATATATATATATATATATATATATATATATATATATATATATACATATATATATATATATATACACATATATATATATATATATATATATATATATATATATATATATATATACGTATATACACACACAACACACATTACAACAATGTAAAAACAGTGTTAACATATATATATATTGTTACTGGACTAATTCCTAAAGTTAGTCATGCACTTAATTATAAGGTTAACTTTGTGAATTCAAAGTCATGCAGTTTCCCTTTATAAGGCATCACAAATGAAATACTCGTGGGCTTATGTTAGGTGGAGCCATGGTACTTGAATATGATGGGCACTGTGCCAGACGTGTCACTAAAGTCTTGGGTGCCTAGCAGCATGGAAGTACATGTTACATAACCATGTATGTAACTGCATGGGATTGGGTGTTAAGGACTCATAGAGGCCAGCTGAGCAGGCAGCTGGTACTTGAGATTATCAAAGTACATGGAAAGGATAAAGTGAAGGAGGGAAGTATCTTACGCTTTTTGAAGGTACTAATTCTAGTGGACATAACATGACCCTTCACTCTGGAGGGCATGCCAAGTTACGCCAGATGTGGTGGGGGTTAACAGGAATCCACTTTTAGTCATTAGCTCTGATGCCTGGAAAGGACATCAGCGACCTTGTTGTCTATACCTTTAATGTGTTCGATCCTTCAGTTGTAGTCCTGGAAGTCGAGACACCAACACATCAGGTGTCTGTACTGATTTCTGACAGTTGTGAGATACTTGGGGGGGGGGATATGATTAGTAAAGACTTATAATGTCAGTAGATCTGGCGATTGGAACTCTGCAGTGGCAGGGGGGGAACCAAAGTCAAAATGGGGAGCCATTATAAGGCTTTAAAAGGAATTCATGAATGGGCAAGGTTGCCAAGAAAATATTGAAATAAGAGATTGGAAAAAAATGGTCAAAGTTGTAAAAGATAATATTACAAGAAGTTAAATTACAAAGTTATAAGAAGTACTAATAAGGGAAAAAACCTGGCATCCTACTCTGGTTTGAGGTGCCAGAATTCTTCATAAGATAAAGTAAGGCACAGTAACAAATGGACACTAGTGCAAAGAGAGCTCAGTGGCTCTCTCTACGCCTTTGACCCTTCTTCCTTTGCCCTCTGTTAGGCCGATGGTTTGACATTCTCAGACGAGTCAGGGGGAACCAAGTCCAGGAAGGCATTGGAGTGCTACCTGTTCTGACTGCTGTGGCAATGGGAGCAGGGGCAGTGCCTACAGTTTCTAATACTATGTGTTGTAGTTCCTTGAGTTTTGCGGCCAGCTGATACGTGGCAAAATTGTCACTCAGGATCTTTTCTCTTGAGGATTGGGAAAGAGAGGAAGAAACTTTGGTGGGCGTGAGAGTCTCACAGACTATGGTGATCAGCTCAGGCACAGGTTGTGCTGCATGATGAGCTTCTGCTGTGGTCAGGGGAATCCGACTCTCTTACAGGCGCTGGTAGCGGAGCAAGGCTGGGAGAAAAGAGCGGATCTGGACTAGGATCTCTTAAAGGAAGATCTGTGGTGTGCTCTGTCACTGGCACAAAAGCATGAGCAGCAATGGAAATTTAATTTGGAGTTGGCCCCTCTTTCAGGATGGACAGAGCCTGGAACTGCTCTGGGCATGCAAGTGACACTGGCAGAGAATGTGAATTAAGTTTGGGATCTCCAGAAGGGAGATCTATGGTGTGCTTTGGCACTGGCACTATAGCAGGGCCTGGCACAGGAATCAGATTGGGAATTGGCTTGACATTCAGGATGAATGGAGCATGGCACTGCTCAGGTCATGCAAGTGGCACTGGCAGGGGGTTAAGGTAAAATTAGGACCTCCGGGAGGGAGATCTATGGTGTGCTCCAGCACTGGCGTTAAGGTAGGGCCTGGCACAGGGGCTCGATGTTTGAGATGGTCAGAACCTGGCACTGCTCAGGGCACGCAAGTGGCATTGGTAGTGGGTTTAAGGTGGGTCTGTGAGGTCTAGTTGTGCCTAATGAATTCTTCAAGGGGTTACGACCCCTAGATTGTCTTAACTTAGGCGTGGACTGGAATCTGGTCCCAGAAGGAGGTCATAGTCTCCAGGAATGTAGTTTGCTACTGCAAGTGTGCAGATTTTGATTCTGTGAGGCCTGGTGGTCCTCAACTGAACTATGGGGAGTATCAATTTAATATGATTGATACTTTTGATGGTGACGAGCTTATGTAGGTCAATGGTAGCCCCATGTGGGACCTTGTCTTCCTGTATCCGAGAGATTTGCATGCTAGTGTCATCAAAGGCATTGACCTGGCATGCAGGGTAGCTACCTCGAAGAGGTGCCATGATTATAAGACCCTTTGTTGGAGGGCCTAGTGAAGAATTATTAGTAACCACCGGGGCAATGGTGGGTATCATGTAATTTGGACGGTGCCTATAGGTTATGGACATGTGACCTTCTGGACACAGTCCTTGCAAATTTCCTTGTTGTAATCTCTTTGAGGCACTGCCCCTGTGGAGGGAGCAGGCTGGTTGTTGGGTACCCAAGAGCCAGATGAGGCTTGGTTGGGTGTTCCCAATGTGGCACTGTTCTGTGAGATGCCCAACCTTCTTACAATAGCCATATACAGGCTTCTTCGGAGGATGTCCCTTTTTTGGGCTGAGGGATCCCAGAGGTATGAGTAGGGGGGGCCAAATCTTACATCCCAAAGAACTAGCGAAAGGATGGAATGTGTCCCAGCCATCCACAAAGGTAGGTGGCAAGAGCAGGAGAAGTGTAATATAGGAAGTCCTTGAGGTGGAAGAGCTCGATTACATCTTCGACGGTGGTGGTGCCTAAGAGCTCCAGCCATCGCGTAAGAGTTCTGCTCTCAGAGCATGCCCATTCAGTCCAGATTTGTCCTGCTTCCTTTGGCTGGTATCCAGCGGTTGGGGGTAATCTTGTAGACCTTAACCCTTAAGGGACGGCATAATTTATCAATGTGCAGCACCCCAGACTGGGGAAACTTTGATGTTGGCAAAATAAAAAAAAAACCACATCAATGGAAAGAGAATGACACGTACATTTACACTGTATAAATGAAAAAAATCTAAAAAATTTTCCCTACCTTCCACAAGAAGCAGAAAATGACTATTTACAACCCCTTGTGGGGCCTCATTTACAAGATAATCGTAAATTTTATTGTGTTTTGTAAAATTATTATTACTGCTCACACAATATCAAAACAAATAAGAAATGAAAGCAGTAACAAATTTTTGGCATATTTGCTGTAAAATATCAGTAACATTTTTTTTTTACTTTTACATGCTTTTTCTAATATTTCTTTGCAATTTTCTTTGTAAAATTACATTTACAACTGACATACTATCGTAAAGGACAAAAACAAAAAAACAACAGCAATCCCTTCGTATATTTACAAGCAAATTTACAAAAGGACTCATGTGAGAGAGAGAGATGCAGTACTTTCCCCCTTGAAGTCACAAGCATTACTGATACTGGCCTAACTCTCACGTCTGTATAAAAGTTGCCATTAGTGAATTTATAGCATATAGAAGTACTGGCACCTTTGTTTCGAATCATTATTACCATAACAGTGGTGCGTAATTCTGCTTCACACTGAAGCTCAATCCGTCCACCTCCCCAAACCTGTTTTACTTCACACTGAGGCTCAATCCGTCCCTAAGGGTTAATGATGGCCTTTTGGACCTCCTCAAGATTTCCTCAGTCTCCCTGGGTAAGGGAGCAGAAGGCAAATGCCCTCTTTCCGCCCAGGTATTTTCCCAGGATCAAGGAAACTTCTGCGGGAGTGGGCTTGCAATTCTCAAAAACATCTACTTGGCTGAACAAGGCTTTGTGTTCGGTGTCATTAGGGAGAGGCCCGAGAGGGGTTTGTGGGCCTCTGTTGGTCGAGAGCAAGCTCATGGGCTCTTTCTTTCTCCTCTCCTGTCTTTTTTTTCCTTCTCCTCTCTTTCTTTCTCCTTCTCCTCTCTTTCTTTCTCCTTTGCCTGTCTTTCTCTCTCCCTTTTGGCTTCTCTTGCTTCCCTTTCCCTTTTTGTCTCCTTATTCTCTGCCATTTGTTCATTTATCCATGTTGTCAATTTGTCTCTCTTCAGTCCAAACATTTTCCTGCCTCGGAGAAGTTTTTGACTTCCTCAAGAACATCAGCCATGTAGCAGGTGCTTAAGGGGTGAAGTCATTCCTCCAAACATCAGGTAAAGTGTAGTGGTTTGGTCTGTAGGACGGAATGTGGCACTCTTAGTGCAGGCACAATCCTGTGAATCGAGCATGAGGTTAGGTTCTGTTCATAGAGAACAGAGGGTTTTGGTTAGTGCCAGAGAACTTAGGGTTTGTCCGTTAGAATGTAGGGTTATTCAAATAGAATGAGTCTGGTTTGTTCCAAGGAACTCAGGTTTGTTCTTAAGGATGTGGGTTTGTTAGAATAGAATGAGTTTGGTTTGTTCCAAAGGTCTCAGGTTTGTTTGTAGAATGTAGGTTTGCTAGAATCGAACGATTTTGGTTTGTTCTGGAGCACTCAAGTTTGTTCATAAGAACATAGGTTTGTTCGAATAGAACGAGTTTGGTTTGTTCCAAAGAACTCAGGTTTGTTTGTAAGAACGTAGGTTTGTTCAAATAGAACAAGTTTGGTTTATTCCAAAGAATTTAGGTTTGTTTGTAGAATGTAGGTTTGTTGCGCTGGGTATGGGTTTTTTCTTGCAAAGGATTGGAGGGAGCCCTGAATATGAGTTAGATTCGAGAACCTCGCTTGTGAGTTGGAACACGATATTAGTAAAATGGGTAGTGTAAACCTTGGAAAAAGTGGTTTGGTTTGGTGAGAGATGCTTGGGGACTGGTGCAGATGGTAGAAGGCTTATGCAAAAGTTATAAAATTGTATTGCTCTAGGCAAATAGGAAGCAGTAGCTCCTGATGATACACAAATAGATGCGGGTACAAATGATTATGCTGGTTTCACAGCAAAGGATAAATGCATCAGGTGTGACAAGTATAATATGCTTATTTTTTAGTCAAAAAATTAATTACATCCGAATGTGACAAGTAATCTACCATGCATGTGGCATTGATTTGCCAAGATCATGTGCGCAAAGAGTTGTAATCCACACTAGTTTGACCTGATGGCACGTGATCATAAAAGTATGTGAATTTATTCTTCATTGCAGAGTCTCGTGGGTTTGGTTTGATGGGAGCTCAGACACGCGAGCGAAACATATGGCTGGCTAAGCGAAGTTTTGCAAGGAAGGTTATTCAACAGAGGCAAACAATTTTTGGAACGCTTTCTCCATTCTCCCAGCTGCTTGAGATTTATGAGAGAAGAGTTCGCTTTCTTGCACCAGTTTCTAAATGATTAGAGGTACAGCACTTATATGTGCAATTGGCTCTCACGGCCAAAATGAGAAGAGTGTCGGAAATGCTAAATTTTCAAAAGATGGTCTTAGAAAAGTTTCGGAGTTTTAATCTGAAGTCTAGCGCAGTTGCTACTACGGGCGAGAGAGAAAGAGAGAGAGTCCAGTGAGCGAAATTTCTGTGTTGCCTAGCTCAGTAATGATGGATGACAAATTGTCCAGAGCATGTTGGAAAGGAAATAACGCATTATTCCCTTGGTTATCACTTTGTTTAACACTTCACTTACTGGTTAACCTAACATCTAAATCATGCGGGCTAACATGTGGTAGTGAAAAAGCTCGTGTTTTGGAAAAGCAACATTCTCTCCTCGCTTTGAAATTATTCTTGTAGCTTACACATGGTTATCTGATCAGAATTTTTACAGTCACGGTTATGATCACTAATAATAAAAAAAATTATAAAAATAACACTATACTTACAGTGTGGAATTCTGTTCGATAGTGTGCATACTAAGGAAATTTACACTAAGGTTTGTTTCTCGTCTTGCATCCCGCTTTAGTGAGGCTAATAGCTGATAGCTAGAAGTTGCAGGTTAGAGGCAGCAGGATTTGAGCAATAGTCACCACTTTTATGTTTTTACCTGTGAAGGGACTTTAAATCCTGAGCAGGGAAGTTACCATTATGATCTAACTGAGGAAAGGACTTACCTTGAAAATTTATGTATCTGACTGAAATTGCTGGGTCAAGTAAAACCATAAGAAGAAAAACATGAGCTGAAGGCTTTACTCAGCAGGGAATGTTGCAGATAAAACACGTTGGTTCTCTTAAAACCACATATATTTACATTAGCACAAGATCAGAAAAATGGGGAATAAATGAGACAGGTAAACATAGTCCTGCCAAAGAACTAATTTACAAAAAAAAAAAAAAAAAGGATAACTGAAGATGCCGTGGAAATCCATTTCAAGGGACTGTAGAGAAGGTTTCCGTGGTTAGAGCCACGGCAAACATGCACAATCAGAACGGGGGGATTCCACAGCAAGCAACTCCATCTGTAACTGAGAACGCATGTGGTTTTGTGATGGAAAATTAGCGCAATCAAAGGAAAAATTGAGAGGTGCGCGGAAGGCACCAATAAGTCTTGATGTGCAACACCAGTAAACATTTACGAATTTAAATTAATGCACTGCAAAAATGAAGGTCAGGCCTATGGGGAAAACTGCACTTGGAAATTGAAAAGTAAATCAGTAAAAGATAAAGGAATTCATGACTGTTGAAAAACCTCAAATCAGAGCAAGTTACCTTATGTTGGAGCATGGGTCCTCATCATTTTGCCAGATTTGGTGCGGGTGGAAGGGACTTAGCACTTGAAGAAGTACTGGGCTAAGAAAAAAGCCTCATGTTTGGTAATATGGCCCTGATGGGGCAGAGGTCAAGGGAACAATGTTGCTGGATCTGCTGCCAGAGCACCTCTCCTTTGGTTTGGGTCGTATAGCTCTTTTATGACCTTGCTGGACTATCTTCCCATGCTCTCAGCATTTCATTTTCTATGGGCACACACACACATGGGTATTGGTGCAATCCCGTGACCTCATGATTGTTCCAATCAGCCGCATGGTAAGACAACAACCACGTGGCAGTTGGTTGCTATGGGGCCTTCCAAAATTTTCTCCCTGGGTAAATCCCCATCACTGGTTCATCTGGTGCCTGCAGCAGGGACTTAGTCTCCAAATAGCTTTGCACCTGGAAGAGAGGTTTCAAGGCAGCCACGGGGTTGAGAAAAAGGATTAACAGAATGTCCTGGGAACGATAATAAGAGGTTTAAGAAGGGACAATGTTTTCCATGACCTCCTTGTCAGTCAGCAGTGTGATTAAAAGTTACTGTAGTTCTTTTGAAAAGAATAAAACCATTCAAGTTTATGGTAAATTCTCTTAAAGGAATAAAAGCTGTTTCCTTTGCACAGCTTGGAGGGCGAGTTGACTTGCGAAGGGTAACCCTTCGTTGCAACATAAACGTCAGAAATATGAGAAAAACCAGGTGTGAGGCCATAACACTTTCAATCATATTTGTTGAGACCGAGGGCAAATATGAATGTTGTACTTTTCTGACCTCATTGTGAGTTATTTCCATTCCCACCCGACTCCTGCAAGATTTTGCACTGGTCACAGTTACTCACGTGTCAAAGGCATCTGCCAGTCATTGATGGTCACCTCCAGTAGTGAAGAGACCCAGCGATGATTATCGTCACTGACCCTTGTGACCCTGTTATATACAAAACTTTGCCCATTATTGTTATAATAAAAATAATATATCCCCACAAAAATAATTAAAATGATGCTTTGTTTCAGTATGAATGTGGCTTTTCCGTAAATTTCGTGGCAAGTTGAAAAATCTTCGTTAAATACACGAGACATGAAGCTCGACCAACGACCACCTTGATTTACTCTATCGCTTCCTCTGTTTTAGAAAGAGTTGCCAGGGAGGGAACATGGTCTCAGTCCCTGGGGAAAAAGGTGACTGAAAAATACTGCAAATTTTTCAAGATGAAAATGAAAGTGAATCTTACATGCCTTTCGTGGAACAACAAAAGAAGCAACACAGGGGACTGTTGTCTGTCTGTCTGTCTCTGTGTTTCTTAAGGTGAATTGCTTTGGGATATAAAACAAAGGAAATGCAGGAACAAACTAAAAGGGGCAAATTTTCTAGCTTCTTTTGTTGTGTTGAAAGTGGGAATGAGAAACTGGAAATCTCTGGTTGTTTTGAAGCCAGAAGAATAGAAACGGCAAATGAAGAAGGGGATAAAAAGGCAAATGCCTCCTAAGGGCACGAAATGATGGACATACGCAAAGATCAGAACCTGATTCGAGGAACTGCAGTTATTATTCCTTTTTACCATTAGTTATCACATAGTTTTTTTTTTTTTTACCAAGTTTGCATGAAATAAGAAGCAGCATGTTTCTTTTAAAACGGATTAAAGAAAAAGGTTGTTTAACTAACTATCGATAACAACAAAATTAATTGAATTTCCTTTATCAATGAGCTTCTTCTATTAGGAAAAACGCGAAAATTTATGTTTTTCCTGTTGTGCCTCCATGAATTCCTGCTTCGGTCCCTTTTACACAACCATGCAGGAGAGAGAAAGAAGAAAAAAATGACGCTTCCTTCCGTCAGGGGTTTAAAACAAAAACTACTTGTCCAGATATTAAAGCTGGATAAAGAACCAAGAAATCTTTATGAGACGGAAAGAAGAGTATGAAATGACAAGAGTAAGGGAGTGGAAAAACTACAGATAAGATCAGATTAAGAAGGCAGGATGGGATGAATAGAGTGCCAGTAAAGGAATGAGGAAAACAGAGAGGGAGATATGGAGCAACAAAAAAGAACAAAGATGCAGAGATGAAGTCAATGAATAAAAGAAGGCAAATAGTAGGCAAACAGGGATTAAGTCAACAAAAAGGGGCAGCAGTAAAATGGATAAGGAAAAAAACTGTGCGTATGGAGTTGGTGAAATGGGCAAAGAAGAAAAATTAAGGGAGGAAGTGAAGTAGAGGTTGAAACAGGGGTAGCAAAGGATGCAACGAAGTCGGAGGATACATGAAGTGAATGTGTAATCAGTTGTGTAGAGAATGAAGCAGAGTGTGAACCAATGACGTAGCAGGATTGGCAGAAAGATGGCTAAAGAATTGCAGTTAATGGGAAACATAGAATTACACTAATTACTAAAGTAAGAACGTAAGACATCATAGTTAAGGCGGAAGTCAGTGAAGTAATTATCAAACACAATATTAAATTACTCTTTCCTCAATCCTTCGATTATAGCCATAATGATAAAAGGACTAAATAATACATTGCACAAGGGAAATCAACTGGAAATCAACATCAGAATAAAAGAGCCATCCTAAATCTTGGAGGAACAGGTGAGACAGAACCTTAGGGTTATGGACTCTGCAGGACCTTACACAGGACTGAATTTGCACTCAAAGCTCGGTTAGTAATTGAGACACTTGATCTGCCTGGCGCAGGCATCTCAGGAAGTAAATGACGTCTTGCTTGTGCTCAGGTTCCCCCTCTATGTGAAATTCACTAGTCACGTCAGGCGCTTGGCGGGACGCAGTGCTAATAGGTTTCCTCTTTAGCTGGTCCACTGGTATAGTGGTTACTGTCGTGGCATGCCACTCAGATGTCGCGGGTTCGTGTCTCCCCCAGGGCGATGAAGAATCACTGGCTCTGTATCATGATCAGCTACTGCTGCAGTGTGGGGTGTGCGGTGGGAAGTTGAAACCAACATTCTTTGGAAACTTGAATTGAATTCAAGTCAGTGGCCCCTATGAGCTTGTTCCATGGGAATAGGTTTCACCCACTGAAATAATAATAATAATGTTTACAAAGAAATGTTAAATTGAACGAGTGAAAATTTTCATCGTTAAACGTACACTGTAACAACATAAACAGCAAGTAATATACTAGAAATTTCAGCAGCTGAAGCAATGCTGTAAAAAGCTATGCAGAACTCATGAACCTACAAAATATGCTTATCCATGGATTCATATAAAAGATAATATCAAATCACAAGTGTAATTATCAGTCGAATCTATGTGGAGATTTCTATGTCTATCTGTAATTCATACATTTCGTTTCTTATCTTCTTTTACATCTGCTTTCTTGAGTACAAATTGACTTTTCAACAGAACTTAAAGCTTAGTTTTATGTTAGAGATACGAACAAGAGGTATGTCTTATCTCAATTCAGGAATACTCTATGCCTTAACTCCTGGCCAGAGAGCAACTACTAAATGTACCAAGAGCAAAAAAAAAATAAATAAATAAATAAAAGCACATATTAACATGTACCAATTTTGAGTGGAAATGGAAGTCTATATGCTATAGTGAGTTTTGGCATGTGTAACATGTGCTAAAAGCACCATCCCTGGCATTCGAATGATGGTATTAAACATTAATTCCTACAGTTTGAAAAATCCATTTTGAAAAAGAATCACTGCTGTATTCAAGTATATAATTGTATTAACAGCAGCAATGGAATAACAAAAGAACTCAGAGATTTAGATTAATGCGGGTGAACGGCCAATATCGATGTAGGGACAGGTGGACAAGGTTAAATATTCTAGGTGGAGGCCCGAAACACATAAAGAGAGTACGAAAGATGGAAGGTATCCTAAGAGAAGGCACGAAAGATGGAAACTATCCCTAGAGAAGTCACAAAAGAAGAAAGTATCCTTAGGGGAGGCACGAAAGAAGAAAGTATTCTTAAAGGAGGCACAAAGAATAAAATATCCTTAGAGAAGGCCCAACAGGAGAAAGTATCATTAGAGAAGGCACGAAAGAAGAAAGTATCAGTAGAGAAGGCACGAAAGAAGAAAATATCAGTAGAGAAGGCACGAAAGAAGAAAGTATCACTAGAGAAGACACAGAAGAAGAAAGTATCAGTAGAGAAGGCACGAAAGAAGAAAGTATCCTTAGAGAAGGCATGAAAGAAGAAGGTATCCCTAGAAAAGGCATGAAAGAAGAAAGTATCGTTAGAGAAGGCACAAAAGAAGAAAGCATTGTTAAAGAAGGCATGAAAGAAGAAAGCATCCGTAGAGAAAGCACGAAAAAAGAGAGTATCCTTACAGAAGGCACGAAAGAAGAAAGTATCCTTACAGAAGGCACAAAAGAAGAAAATATCCTCAGAGAAGGCACAAAAGAAGAAAGTATCCTTAGAGAAGGCACAAAAGAAGAAAGTATCCTAAGAGAAGACCTAAAAACATAAATAGTGCACGAAAGATGGAGGATTTCTTAAGAGAAGGCACAAAAGATGAAAAATATCCTTAGAGAAGGGACGAAAGAAGAAAGTGTCCTCAGAGAAGGCAAAAAAGAAGAAAATATCCTAAGAGAAGGTCTAAAAACATAAAGAGGGCACAAAAGATGGAGGGTATCCTAAGAGAAGGCACGAAAGATAGAAAATATCCTTCATGAAGGCACGAAAGAAGAAAGTATCTTCAGAGAAGGCACAAAAGAAGAAAGTATCCTAAGAGAAGGCCTAAAAAACATAAAGAGGGCACAAAAGCTGGAGGGTATCCTTCGTGAAGGCACGAAAGAAGAAAGTATCCTTAGGAAAGGAATGAAAGAAGAAGGTATCCTTAGAGAAGGCGTGAAAGAAGAAGGTATCCTTAGAGAAGGCATGAAAGAAGAAAGTATCCTTAAAGTAGGCACGAAAGACGAGGCCAAAATAATATACAGTATCGAGGATGACAGCAGTAAAAAAATATCCTGGGGAACCCATGCAAGTAAGAACATATATTTATGAAGATAATGAAGAAAGAAAATATTTAGGAAGAAAACAAGGAAGAAGGAAAATATCCAGGAAGAAAGCAAGGGAGAAGGAAAATATCCAGGAAGAAGGAAACAAAAAACACAAGCTATCATGGAAGATGGTAACAAAGATAGGAAATATGTAGGAAGAAAGCAAGATATATTGGTTATATCCAGGAAGAAACTTTCAGGGAAAAGGAAGAAAGATGAAAAAATTTCAGCTCCAAGCAACACGTAGGAGACCCCACACCACTGACTATAGCAGAGTCCACCACTCTTTGCAGCTAAGCCCCGCCCACTGCTTACGTCACGATAACTCTTTGAAGCTGATTGGTTGACGATGGTTTCGGAAAATAGGTTGATCTGTGGCTCTTTTCATCTTCATTAATTTAGCGATGGTTGTTTTACCGAGCCACATTAGGTTCTGCTAATTATCAAAAGGAAACGTTATATTATCCCCTGAAAAAATATCATAATACACACCTCCCTAGAAATGGAAAAAAAAAAAAGAAAAGAAAATGTGAATGGAGTCAGCAGTGTTCCGCGATACTACAGTGTAGTTTATCGTAGTTACACCTGACCAAGGAGACGACAAATGGAATGTCTGCGTTTGAATCGGTGCACTTGAATTACAGGTAACGGTGATTACCATCTGATATTATCAAGCATGTTCACCATTCTAAATTTAAACACAAAGACTGTTTCGGAGGAGCTATGCAGACTTGTATTTCATACTGATTTTAGGAAATTTGACTGCATTTTAATAATTATAAAATATATTTCATTGCAATCGTTCACACATTCGGTGGGATGACAAGCAGTGACTGCAGTCTACAAAACCAGCGCAGGACACCAACTTACTGTAGGTTCAACGATCGCATATTTATTGCTATTCTTAAAACATATTTGTTATGAATAAAATTTCATTCTAAAATATATCATTGTTTTATTAACCACCCTGCGCCTTTTATAAATGATTTTTTACGTTGTTGAATCTAATTCTGTAAAAAAGAACCAGTCACAAGTGTCAAAGGTTTTTAACCGCAAACTGACAATCAACTGATTATGGCAACTGCAGACGACAAAAGCTTCTTCCACTTGATGCACTACATTCTTTTTGTATGTCTATGAGCCATCATATTTGACTTATTAATAGCCTGTATGAAGGTAAGACAAGCTTTTTCACACTTTAGTAAATTATTTTTCACTTAGTCATCTTGAATAATCGAAAGTTTTCTTAGCAGTTACCACTTCCAATAATCATGTATTGAGTAAAGTGTTGGAATTGATTTAAGTGATTAAAGCTTTTTACCTTTAGATATCAGCAAACAGAGCAGTAATATAAATATAAGAATAATTATTTGCTTATTAATTAATAAAAAAAAGTCATCGAAAAAGAATGTTCTATTAAGATACGGTCTCTCTTTAACTTGTTGAAGCTCACAATAATAAATAGGCCTATGTTTAGCTCAAAGTTACGGTATGATAGCCTATCCTAATCATACTGGATATAATTTGCTGAGATATTTCTTCAGGACATTATCTCTTTTTCAAATACCAGAATCGTTAAAAAATGATGTATATCGATAAAGCCTAATGTCATTTTGTCGGTTTACGCAGTTTATAACGTTGGGATTATAGGACTATCTTATATTCAGCCGTTTTACTGTGGTTGTTTTTGTTGTGGTTAGCCATGTTTTTGTTGTTGATGTCATGCTTCTTGTGTCTTCGAAAGCTTTTCATATGGGGACCTAACATTTCAGAATAAACATAGACATATTCATAAAATATTAGCGTAAAGAATGATCTGCTTACTACTGTTAACTGAAATTTAGTCATTTGTTTGAATTAAAAGTATTCGAGAGCTTTATGAATACAGTCTGTGCTAGAATATTCTTATAACAACCGAGAGAGAGAGAGAGAGAGAGAGAGAGAGAGAGAGAGAGAGAGAGAGAGAGAGAGAGAGAGAGAGATTGAGAGATTTACTGACAGTTATCTATCTTTTTGTCCATCAAGATAATCTACAAGAATGCTTTCAAAATCAAATGAATCATGGACTACTCGCAGACTAACGAGCCGAACAAGAGCCGTGATCCTGAACATACATGGTATTTCCGAAGTCAGAATTTAGAAATGTGTGAGACTGAGTTGATTGCAATGACATCTGAAGTCACGGGAGTCTCAGTGAAGTCCATTTACAGTATTAAAAGGCAATCTAGGATGGCGGCATAAAATCTCCCCCGACCAGGAAAGTACAATGTCCAGTTTTAGGAAAATTAGGCAATTTTGATAAAGACTGCATACGTAAGGAAATTCTTTCATTTTATGAAAGGGATGATCTTCCATCAATGGACGCTGCACTGGGTAGGGTAAAGGAACCACCCATCAACTTCCCGGGAAGCCTTAGCTTGTAAGGTGTCAAAGAAACGAGCAGGTAAAAGTTACTGCTACTTTATTACAGATCCAGGCAGCTTATATAGCGGCCGACTGACGCTGGCCCGCGAGAGACAATGGAATTGACTGTGACCTGAGGTCGAAACAATAAACAATAATATACAGTGAACGAGTACAAATTACAATACAAAACATACAGAGCTACAATATGGATACAGTCTTGATGCTGTGAATGAAGAAACATGTGATATACAATGTGTGACATTTGTATAAATACGCATAAAGTAAAAATGATTAAAATACGTGACCTGGCACGTTTTAGGTGTGACTAATTGAGCTTGAAGAAAATGGGAAGTCACCAAAGAAAACAAGCTCAGCAGAGACTTAATTAATGGCGCCGCGAAACACTATCCCGGGCGCCGATGTGGTGACTTTACAAAGTTCCCCCCCAAGACGAGGGACGCGTCTGACTAATCCCTGTATCTGCTGGGACGCTGAAGGGTGCCGCGGCTCCTTGAAGATAACGGAGGGGCCTCCCGCCTGTGAGGCTGCTGGTTGGGCGGTCCCTTCCTGGGGCGGCGGCGCCTGCGGGTGAGGGCGTGCTGGAGTGCGGTTGGGCGGAAGGGTGCTGCATCGCTGCCAGGACTCTCCGACAGGAAGCGGGCTTTAACCGGTCTATGGAGACCCAGTCGTCCTTGCCTGGGAGTGCCAGCTGGAACGCCTGCTGTTCCGTTCCAGCACGCAGAAGGGTCCCCTGTAGGGCTTAGTTAGTGGTGGACGGACGGCGTCGACTCTGACGAAGACGTGGGTGGCGGATGACAGCTGTGGCGGCATGAAGGTGGTTGCTTTGTCGATGTATGAGCGCCTGCAAGGGGGCGAACTTGCCGCCACGTCGCGGAGCCTCTGCAGTGATGGGGAGTGGCGTTCATCCGTCACAAGCTCTCCCGGCACCACGAGGGGTTCCCATAGGTTTGTTCAGCTGCGGATGGGGTGCCGTCGGCTCTAGGGGCGGTCCTCAACCCGAGGAGGACCCACGGCAGCTGATGTTTCAGTCCTCGGCGGTGCAGCGGGCCATGAGGGATGACTTTAGGGACCTGTGGAACCGTTCGACCAGGCCGTTGGCCGCTGGGTTGTACGCTGTGGTGGTGTGGTGCGTGGTTCCCAGCAGTTGAGCCAGGGCAGACCACAACTCGGAGAGAAAGCGGGGCCTCTGTCGGTTGTGATGTGGTCCGGGACGCCGGCGCTAACCCAACTGGAGAGCAGGGCCTCGGCGCACGCGCTGGCGGTGGCTTCTTGCGGGGTGTGGCGGGGCCACCTCGTCGAACGGTCTACCACCGTCAGGGAGGTATCTGGATCCGCCTGATGGGGAAGGGGCCCGACGACGTCGATGTGGATGTGGCGGCGGCGCCTCTGGCTGTGGGAACTCGCCTACCCCCGACTGCGTGTGACGACCCACCTAACTGGTCTGGCACTGCAGGCACTGTTTTGCCCAGGCAGTGGCGTCCTTTGCACCCGTGCCAGACGAACTTTTTTGAAAGCAGTTTGGCCGTGGTCCTGCCGGAGGGGTGTGAGAGGCCGTGGAATTATGTCGAATACCTGGCGGCGGCGTGAGGCTGGAACCAAAGGGCGGGGCTGACCTGTGCTGATGTCACAGAGCAGGCTGGGGCCTTCGGGGCGAGGGTCACGTCCCGCCACTTCAGGGATGTGATGGCGGTGCGGTATGCTGGGGTTTCTGGGTCAGCGGCCTGTTCTCTGGCAAGATCCTGGTAATCTACACCAAGCTGCACTGCGTTCAACTCGACTCTGAGAGGGCGTCTGCTACAGGATTTTTCTTGCCGGGAGGTACCTGACGGAACAGGTAAATTCGGCTATGGCTGAGAGGTGGCGCTGCTGTCTGGAAGACCATGCGTCCCCTGCTTCGTGAAGGTGTGAACCAGTGGCTGGTGGTCTGTGAAGATTGTGAAGGGCATCCCCTCCAGGAGGAACTTGAAGTGCCGAACTGCTGGGGTACATCGCGCAGAGTTCCCTGTCGAAGGTGCTGTAGCGGGTCTCTGCGGGACTGAACTTCTTGCTGAAGAAGGCGATGGGCTGGGGGCGCCGTTGATGATTTGCTCCCAGAACAGCACCGCAGGCGGCGTTACTGGCGTCTGTCGTCAGCTGGAGGGGGCCTTGGGATCCTGGTGTGCCAAGGCGGTTGCCTTGGTGAGGGCGGCCTCGTCAGGGAAAAGGCCTGCTGCTGGCTGGGTCCCCAAGACAGGGACTTGGTTGGCCTTTTAGGACTTCCGTCAGGGTGCCGTGGTGTGCGCGATCGCGGGATGAACCGCCTGTAGAAGTTTACCATCCCAAGGGAACTCCTGGACGGCCTTGATGGAGGTGGGTGTCGGGAACTTGGCTACAGCTGCTACTTTCGATGTAAGAGGGCGGAGACACCTCGTGACCCAGGAATTCTGCTTTCTGGACGCCGAAGGTACACTTGTCGAAACGGACAACGAGGCCGTTCTCTTGGAGGCGCTGGAGGACTGCTTTGATGTGTCTCTGGTGTTCGCTGTGAGACCTGGAAAATATGAGAATGTCGTCGACGTAGCAGACGCAGAATTTTAGGTCCCCCAGGATGCTGTTCATGAGCCGCTGGAAGGTGGCCCGGCGTTCCTCAGCCCGAAGGTGGAGAAGGCGAAACACATAGGACCCGAAGGGCGTGATGATGGCTGTCTTTGGTATGTCCTCTGGCGCAACAGGTACCTGGAAATAAGATTTAAGAAGGTCCAATTTAGTGAATATTTTGGCCCCGTGAAAGGAGGCCGTGAGGTCTTGCATGTTGGGTAGAGGGTAGTGGTCGGGCTCTGTTGCAATGTTGAGCCGCCTGTAGTCGCCACAGGGTCTCCAGGAGCCGTCCGGTTTCTGCACCATGTGGAGGGGGGAGGCCCATGGACTGGAGGCTTTCCTGCAGATGCCCATCTGTTCCATCTCCGCGAATGCTTTTTTCGCCTCCTGAAGGCGCTGAGGGGAAGCCTGCGGAACCGCATGTGTCGGGGCCCTTTAGTCACTATATGGTGGTATATGCCGTGCTTGGCTGGGCCCCGGGGACTTGGCGAAGCTCGGGCTTAAATACCTCAGGGAACTCAGACAGTAGGTGTGCATACTGGTGGGGGGCGACGGCGCTGATGGTGGGTCTGGGTCCCGCCGTTAACGGGAGAGACCGGCAGGAGTCGGTATCGAGGAGGCGCTTGCGCCCCATGTCGACTAGCAGGCCGAAGTGCGCCAGAAAATCGGCCCCCAGGAGTGGGGTTCCTACGTCCGCGACGATGAAGTCCCAGGAGTAACTCTGGCCAAGGATGGAGATCGACAGGAGCCTGGTGCCGTAGGAGAGGATGGGGTTCCGTTGGCGGCCGTCAGAAAGCGGCCGGGTCTGGTGTCTGGTTGCGGTCCTCTCTGGATGCTGGGAAGACCGATTTAAAGGCCCCTGTGTCGACCAGCATCATCCTGCCGGAGACGGTGTCGCGGACGTAAAAACCTACTGTTTTGAGGCCCTGGGTTCTTCGGCAGCCATGGCGGCCTGTCCTGCTGGCGCCGCCACCATTTTTTGAACGGGCGAACGAGCAGGGCGGCAGGCAGTTTCAGGCATCCTTTCCGAACCACTTGTGGTAGCGACAGAAGCCCGGGGACCTCCATCTGCTGTGGTTCGGTGGACGTCTATTGGCGATGGCGTTGACGGCTGCTCACGTCCTCTTCAGGCTGGACGGAGCTGACCGGCTGTGTGGCCGGTTTTAGCCGCTGTGAAGCCTTGACGAGTCTGTGAGGTGTTGCGCCGTCTCTATGAGGTCCTCGACAGGCATGGTGTAGGGTGAGCGATCTGGTTGCGTGCACCTCCGGAGAGTTGGCGAAGGTAGATTTCCGTGTGAAGCTTATCTCCTGCCGCTTCTTTGTGCCACCCAAGTCTGGTAGTGACAGGAGATCTAAGACCATGCCCCAAGCGTCTCTTGAATTGAGGTCGTGGCATGGGTTTATGGCAAGGTCGATAGCACGGGCGGCCCGCTCAGCGATGGGCAGGGAGCAAGCTTCGAGGAGGAACTTTTTGTGGTGCTGTATGAGGGTGTGTGTTTCGGGTACTCGCGAGATGAGTTTTCTGTACACGTCCTCCGGAAGGGCGTTGAGCACTGTGTCGGCCTGTAGGATTTCGTCCGTCAGGTCCGCAATTCTGAAGTGGCTCTCCACTCCTGCGGAGCCACATCGATGGGTTCCCCGCGTAAACGCGGCAGCTTTACGGTGAGGGCGGCCTGCGATTGTGTTGCCCGGCCGTCGGTGTTGGGGCGCTGGTGTGGAGTTGCGGGAGGGCCCGATGCGGGGGGGGCGGGGTGTGATGGAGGTAGGTAAACCTCCGAGTCCGCGGGTCCGCGTTTAACTGCATGAAGGAGGGGATATCGCGTCCATGCTCGCTCGCTTTGTTCCGCTTAGTGACGCTGGTTACAGCGCCATGTTTAGGCCGCTAAGAGCGTTTTGGAGAAATCCTGGAGCCAAGACTAAGTCGCCGTGTGAGTCCGCTAATGGCTCGGGATACCCGGGGTCACCACTGTAAGGTGTCAAAGAAACGAGCAGGTAAAAGTTACTGCTACTTTATTACATGATCCAGGCAGCTTATATAGCGGCCGACTGACGCCGGCCCGCGAGAGACAATGGAATTGACTGTGACCTGAGGTCGAAACAATAAACAATAATATACAGTGAACGAGTACAAATTACAATACAAAACATACAGAGCCACAATATGGATACAGTCTTGATGCCTGTGAATGAAGAAACATGTGATACACAATGTGTGGCATTTGTATAAATACGCATAAAGTAAAATGATTAAAATGCGTGACCTGGCATGTTTTAGGCGTGACTAATTGAGCTTGAAGAAAATGGGAAGTCACCAAAGAAAACAAGCTCAGCGGAGACTTAATTAATGGCGCGCCGAAACACTATCCTGGCGCCGATGTGGTGACTTTACAAGCTCACTGAGAAGGATTGTTAAACAGCTTGGGTTCCTCTTCAGAAAGGCACGAAGTAATAGATATTTCCTAATGTAAAGACGGGATGTGGTTGCTGCCAGAAATAAATACTTAAGGTTAATCAAGAGCAATAGGAAACAGAGCAATCCACAACCAGAGATATACTTGGATGAAGCTTGGGTTAATCAAAATGAATGTGTTGCCAAGTGTCGGACAGTAAGGGACGGATCTATCGGTCCAAAATTAAAGACAGGAAAAGGGGCAAGGTTCATTATTGTTCATGCTGGTGGAAATAATGGATTTATACCAGGGGCACTCCTCATGTCCAAATCTAAAACTGGAACCTAAGGAGGTTATCACGATCCTATGTATCACAAATGTTTCCACTCATGGTTTGAGAATCAACTTTTACCAAATATCCCAAGTCATTCTCTAATCATCATGGACAACGCATCTTACCATTCGAAGTTTATGAACAAAGCACCAACTGATAGTTCAAAAACCAGCCAAATAATCCAGTGGTTAACAGAAAACAAGATTCCGCATGATCCATCTCTTATGAAGGTTGAACTGCTCTGTCTTGTTAAACTAAACAAACACAATCAGGTCTTTTGTACTGATGAAATGGCACTTGAAAAGGGACATGAAGTACTACGGCTGCCTCCATATCACAGCCATCTGAACCCTATTGAACTGATTTGGTCTCAGTTAAAGTCATCGATTCGAAGCCAGAACTCTAATGCCAATCAAACTCTTCCACGGATAGACGCAGTAGCTAGAGGAGAGACAGAAGCAATTAATGCAGATTACTGGAAAAAAACGTATTCGTCACACCAGAAAGATAGAAGAGGAATATATAAAAAAGATATAGTAGTTGACCATTTGATAGAAAGTTTTGCTATAGACATTAGTGAAGACACCTCAGATTCAGAATATAGCAAAGATGATTGATGTTTACCTTGGTTATCAGCTTTCACTGTTGCTGTTATGTTTGTTTACCAATTTTATAATTGGTTATCAGCTTTGTATTAATGTTATTTGTTTGATTACGCTATCATATATTTTCTACAACGAAAACGTCAATTTCCCACACTTGGGCAAAAATCGTTTTATTACATAAAAACGTAGTTCGATACCTAAATTTTCATGTCCAAGTCTCCTTTTGCTAATTTTCTTCCAACTCTAAATAGCCTTTGGCCTCAAACATAACAGAAATTCATCCGTCTGATTATTCTCTCACCTCCACTGCGCGGGAGTCTGGGGGGATGTTTGGGGGGGAAGAGCGCGAATGGACCAATCACAGGCTAGCTAGCCTCTCCCGAAAGTCACGTGTAGTTGTTTATTGCTTCCCTTTAAACAGTGTTACCACTTTGGTTGACAGCAAAGTACTTAATTAAGCGTTACTTCCATTGCTCTCAAGTATTTTTCGTACAACTTTTATAGAATATCTATAATTTGGTAAGTACTTATTGCCTTATTGTGTTAATAATGATAATAATAATTTTGTTATTACTTAATACAATGACAATTTTAATGTCCAAAGGAAGAATGTGTCATGGTACAATGGTTACAGACCGTATCATTCGGGGACTTAAGGCGAAGCAAATAAGACCTAACATAATGTTGTGCGATTTTCAGTCCATTTTACCAGGATGGATAAGTGGGTGAATATCTCATAATTACAAACCCGTTTACCCCATCGAAAATGAAACAGGCCCGATTCTTAACCTCTGGTATGTTTCTAAATTTATCGTATTAATTTATTATTATAAAATGTCCGTCCCTTACTCTTCAGCAGCAGCTGAAAAATTTTTCTGTACTTAACTTTTTAAGATTAAATAGTGATCAAGACTACTGGCATTAATCATTGAATCATAATGGAAATTAATTCAGGCAACCGTCAATATATGCAATAAAAAAATGAAAAATAATGAGCGATCCCTGTTTGGTTATCTTTAAGTAAGGATCAGGGTACCATCTACAAACCTCATAATTATAGAAAACTGACCATTCATTACTTGATAATCCCTGACTTGTGTCACACGTATCTTCACGCTCTGTTCTTTTTTCCGTTTAAAATTATTCTTTTTACCAAATGGCAGAAGGTATTCAAGACGACGTATTAGCACATAGTGGTGATGTAATTGGTGATGACCCAGGGAGGGTCCCAGTGGTGTTGCAGCCTCAGAGAGATACCAGAAGGGGACGAAGTGAATCTCGATCATATGCTGGTATTTCAAAAGAGAGGCCGAAAAAGAGAACGAAAAGTAGAATCTTGGGCTGCTAATGTTTGAAAATGAAGAGAAGCCTTGGCCAAGAATACATAAGCATGAAAACAAAGAAAGTGATGCCAGCCAGGGAAATAGACAACCCTGTAAAGATGGGTGCTTTGAAAAGTTGGGAATGGAAAATCAAAGACATTTTCAAGGCATATTGGGACGTCGGGATTACGATAAACAAAATGAATATTTAAATTCGTGTTTCTCAAATTGCCCTTCAAGAGGAAGTACACGACCAAAGCTACAAGTAAGAGGAAGCAAAATTGTGTACAGTGTAACACACACTGGTGTTGTTTTTGAAGTGTGTCGGGTTGGTTTTATGAACATTCATGGCATCAAAGAACGCAAATTGTCATGGATTTAAATAAATGGAAAAAGCTAAGATCCACACTGGGATTGTGCCAGCTGATGGGCAAGCGTGATCCTGCTAATAAATTAAAGCAGGAAGTTTTAGATTATGTACATGACTTTATAAAGGTTATTGCCTGTGGTCTCAAGCCATTACACTCAGGCCAAATCTCCTTTAAGGCAGTATTTGCCTTTTGGGGTTCTGTTACTGGACTATTTTGCTGAGTATCAGGGTGGATGCACCAGAATGGTAATGATCAGCATATTGAAAGGAACAAATGTTTCGGAAAATATTCACAACATTTTATAATATTTCATTTGCTCCTCCACCCAGAACTGATGAGTGTAATAAATGTGCACTGTTAAAAATAAAGAAGGAATTTGGCAATAGGAAGCAGATGACATGGATAAAGTAGCAGAGATTGTTGAAGAGATGACGAATCACGAAGAAGACGCAAAGAAAGGTCTACGCTTCTGAAAGAACCCACGACCCGGATGTCATTACATTGCCATTGATCTCCAGCAACAGCAACCATGCCCAAAGATGCCTGTTAATAGGCATATTATACAAGTAAGCTGTGGTTATTAAATTTTTGCATATTTGACATCACCAAAAACAAGGTAACATGTCATCGTGGGATGAAACAGTTGCAAAAGGGTCCAAACGAAGTCGGTAGCTGCCTGCTTCGTTGGTTACAAATAGTGAGAGAGGAAGAAGGAGAAGACAGTATTAAGCAACTGAGAATTTTTGCAGATAATTGTGCAGGACAAAATAAAAATATCTTCAACGTCCTGTTAATGCTGCAACAGATACAGAAAAATTTACTTACGAGGGTGGAATTTATTTTCCTCGTAAGTGGGCATTACTTCATGTCCTGTGACCGTGCCTTTGGTCAAATAGAACTGATGCTGCGGCGACAAGCGTACATCTGCAGTGTACCTCGATACCGCGAACTGATACGCACAGCATGCAAGTCAATATACAATGTATATGACATGACAAGAGAACATTTTGTGGATATTAAGGTGCTTGCTGATGTAGTCACGAATCGTTCTGCAGGGGCTATTATCAAAAGCACGGCAATTTGTAATGAAATCCTCACACAAACAAGGCTTCTTCGTGAAGAAAGACTTCGACCTTGTCGACCGACCTGACAATACCACCTACATCAACCTCCAGAAGGGCCGGCAGAGTCGTAAGGACGAGGGCGTGGGCAAGGGAATGCAAGTTGGGTTGGCATCAGTCGTGCTGCCATGCAAGTTTGATGGTGAAGGATGCTCACCAGGAAAAAGGTGGGAGAGCCTTGCAACCCTAGTCCCGATGATCCCAAGCACTGAACAGAGGAATGGTTCAATGATCTACTACAGCGGCAATATTCTTGATGGCACTGCAGCAGCAGATTAATGTCGACTCAGACGACGACATTAACGAGGATGCTGACAGCCCTGACAACACTATCCTCCGTGATGAAGATGTCGCGAGAACTCGATTGCTCGAACCGGAACGACCCCAAATTGCAATCACACAAGAAAAGAATATATACTGCTAGTTTGCAGAGAACGAGTGCTAATATTTTTTGTTATTGGCAAAATTACAGCAGCCAGAACATGATCTAATTTGAGTACTTTCATCATAAACACTAAATTTATACATTCAGCACCAGATTTTACAGGGAAATTACTCATAAAACTATTATTATGAAAATGTGCATTATAACAATTGTTCTTTATATTTGCAAACTTTTCATATTTGTTCCATTGTTTTTGCATTATTATTATTATTACTATTATTATATTCCGGAATAAGTGTAATGTACTGTATCATTACTGCTATTATAAACAGTGCGTGCATGAATACAGCAATAGTGGACTGAATTAATACTATTATCATTTCATGCATGAGTACAAAGACTATATTGAATTAAACATGTTGCATATACTGTTAGTTGCAGAGAACGAGTGTTAATAATATTTTTGTTATTAAGTAAAATTACAGCAACCAGAACATGATCTAATTATGAGTACTTTCATGCATAAACACTAAATTTATACATTCAGCACCAGATTTACAGGGAAATTAATCATAAAACTATTATTATGAAAATGTGCATTATAATAATTGTTGCTTTATATTTGCAAACTTTTCATGTATTTGTTCCATTGCTTTGCTGTGTATTTTAATGTATTTAACATTATTATTATTACTATTATTATCAATATTCCGGGAATGAGTAGTGCAATAGTGTAATGTGTACTGTATCATTACTGCTATTATAAATATTATTGCATTAATACAGCAATAGTGTAACGTACTGAATTAATACTATTATCAATATTTCTGCATGAGTACAGCAATTGTGTAATATGTACTATATTGAATTAAACATGTTGCATTGCATTTTGTGTTTAGTATTGATGACCTATAACACTTTTATCATTATTCTTTACGTCCGGAAGTATAGCAATGTATGTGTTTTTCCTTATTATCTGAAATAAGGTCTGAATTAAATTTTAGTTCTTCCTTCCTATTATTTCAGCAGTCCAAAGATTAAATACCACAATTACAATAATATATTATTTTCTACTTCGATATTATGTAGAAAAATCGCCAGACATCATCAGGTTTGCATTCAGGCTGCGATAGTTTAAAACATAATTATTACTAAAGCTGGGTAAAATAAGTACAAAATAATCATTAATACTTAATCATCAGGAGAGCGAGCTGTCTGGGAGAAAAACCACAAACAACGAAATCAGCTGAAACGTTAGCGACATTATGATCACGAGTAATTTATAAGCAAACACTGACGCCACTGGTTTTCCATAATCGTTGCCTGATGCTTGAACTTTGTAAGTTGCCTGGCATTCATCACACACCTCAAGTTTGCTATTGGATTTTGTTACTAATGTCATCGTCAGACAAAAGACCATGTGCATGTTGGTCAAGGGCCAACGCTTTTACATACTCGAAAAATGAATGTAAATGTAGCACCTGGAAAATGAGTTGGATTGTAACACCTTAGAACAGACCGTAATAGTATATGAATCTGATGAAATTTTTGATACTCAGAAAATAATGAAAATGCCATTCTAGATTTTGATGAAAATCGCTGATTCCTGTGAGGAAAATTTTTAGTGAAACAGGCAGCACCTTTTTGCTAATCTACCTGAGGGCCAAAGATTCACAGATTCAGACGAGACATTTATGAAGACATTGAAAGCCCGGTAGTATCTGCATTAGATTATGAGCAAAATGACAATGCTGATAATAGTGATCGTGAAGATGTTTATTCCACGATTTATTCAGTGATTGCTCTAGTATTCACAATTCACAATTACAAACAAGTGGATCAGATGAAATTTTCAGAAGCCATGAAAATCGAAATAATAGTGTATGTTCGATGATGATAGTGAAGAGACAGACAGAATGATCAAAAATAGGATCTGATCCTAGTAAACCAGCTACGCCGTTGTAACGCCATTTCCTTCCGTTGCAAATACAGACATTCTCGGTAGGTTTTTGGGGAAGATTATTTTGGAGAAAATACAGAAAGCTATTTTGCTGACGATGAAATGGAACAGGCTGGTTCGATTCATCTGAAGAAGAATAAAAATAGAATAAAATAAACCTAAGTTTCTGTAATAGCCACTACAGGCAAAAAGCACCAGTACACAACCAAACAGTAAATTTGGCAGCTGTAGGATAGCTGATAATCATAGAAATGGAATAATAATAGTTCTGAAGTTTAACAATATTAACTGTCAATAATGAAAGACACTATTTATTTCACAATTAGGATCGAAAACCAAAATAATCGGAAAAGCAAAATTTTGCAGGTGAGTATTTTTATTCTTATGTAACTCATATATTATTATTTTAGCATTATCTCACGGAACTCATTGCCACTTTCATTACTAGTTCTATATGGTAAGGAATGAAACCTGAATGTGTGTCTTTCTCGGCCGTTCGGTCCCAACTAATCCGTTACTTTGTTTATTCATCTCTTCCCAGGTAAAACAAACATCTGAGATAGGGTGGTCAGTCCAGCCCCGTTACATTTTTTTATGCATCTCCCGGTAAACCTTTACCTCTATCACAGAGTCCGTGTCGCATTTCACCCAGCCACAAAATAGTTTTTGTACTTTTGAAGTAATTAATATTTATTAATCACATTTCATAATCATGCCCCAAATTATTTTATCTTTACAAACACAAAAACATAGACAGTACCTATGATAAATTATTATTAACTATTATTGTTTAAAATGATAAAACTTTGGTTGACATTAATTTTATGATACTTGAGTGTATAGAAAGATTTTCAATCACACCTAAGCATTGACTATAAAGTTTACACAAAATTAAAAATACAGTGGAGTGTTGAAGTTTGTGCGTGTATGTGTGTTCTTGTTGCCTATCATGGAATGAGTAAGCTGAAAGAGTTACGACCGTAGAATACGTCTGGTAACTCTGTTCAGCTGACAGCGCGTACAAGAAAACAGGTACCCAAACATCACATACTCAACTATTGCATTTTTTTCTTTTCTGTTTGTTTTTAAGTAACTACGCTTATTAGGAAGCTTATTTTAATGTACAGACACTTTAATTTTTAGTTTCCATAATAATAAGTAATTTGTAAGTGATTACAATCATATAGGCTGAGTTTTATGGAAAGTATTTAGTAAAATAAGAAACCGTAAACAGCATGAATCTAGTTTATTGAAAATATTCACTAGCTACTAATAAACTTATGCAGTTTGTTACATTTTCTTTGCAACAGTCATAAAGATGGTACTTGAAGCTTCAATTTGGTATAAAGAAGTTGTCTGTAAGTTGAAAATTAAAGTTTCTAGAGTAGAAAAAGAAAAAATTTCAAACTAGTTTTCTGGCGTTTTTTGAATTGTGGCGAAACGACGTTTTCGTTGTAGACGCCTCATATATTTTTGTTGCTTTATTATTATCATATTATTGCACATTATTCTTTTGTTGATAAATGCAGTCTTTGAAGGTCCACTTAGTTTCATTAAAACCTCCTCAAATTGATTTATTCTAAAATATACCACTATTTTCTTTTTTTGGGGGGGGAGGGGAGGAGTGTTATTTGCCACCAAATAGCAACTTACATGTCTCATATATGGAGTAGTATGTTTGCCATCGGCTATATTCTTAAAAGTTTTACTTTTACTCTCTGTGGTATAAGTGGCGTATAAGTAGGCCTATGGCCTGCCATTACCTCAGAATAAAAAAAAATGATGTATAGACCTTTGGCCCGTCTTGACTCAAAATATAAGAAATTGACATGGAGGCCTATGCCCTGTCATCGCCTCAAGCTATAAATTGACGTGTAGGCCTATGTCCTGTCATTAGCCTCAAAACATGAGAATTTTATATGTAGGCCTAATCTCACAATGATATGAACATCATGATGAATTAATTCCCTATTATTGGAACATGCTGCATGTCTATGCTTCATTTCAGTTGATGTGGTCTATGAGGAACCAGTTATGTAGGCCAACACCTTATTTAAAAAAAAAAAAAAGCAAGATGCTTGTGTATTTAGGTTGTGCATGATAAAAAAAAAAAAGATGTACAGACAGGATCCAAGATCAGAACTTCTTATTGATATTATATAACTTAATACATCTTACATTGGAGATGTTAATAGCCTACTTCACTACTCCGGGAACTCAAATCTGTGGTGTCATCATTCGTGCATGGAACTCAACATTATCGAACTGAGTCAATTCCGTACTGGTAAACATTTGGACTGTTAATTAGCGTGACGTCATTCCCTATTCGAGAGCTAGCCAATCACTGGCGTGCAGTGGGCGGGGCTTAGCTGCAAAGAGCGGTGGACTCTGCTATAGGACGTTTATCAAACAGTGGGTCAGCATACATATTCCTATTTCAAACTTTAACCTGTGGCGCTGACGCATGGCAGGGTAAAAAAAAAAAAAAAAAAACATAGTCACTGAGCCTTTACGAGTCATGTCTGTCCAGAGTGGTGATGGAAATATTTCAGTTTGTTCCATGTCAGTTAAGTTAAATTTCAGTTATAATGAACACGCTAGTGGCAAAATGACAAGTTAAAATCACAAAAAAATGAGGTGTCAGCGCCTATGTAAGTGGTTAATCTTCTAAGTAATACCTAATTGTTTAATCAGTTTAGCTTCAAACACTGGACAGCTACAAGTTTTCACATCCCTAGATGGTGCAGCTGCCTGAGGTCACTAGGAGAGCTAATGATTGTTCCACTGATATTAACTTGGATCCATTAGTCAACTACTGTACTTGGTACTTGAGTGTAGTCTGGTTGTACCCCAAAACTTTGACAAGGAAAAACAAGTCCATAATGAAATCATAAAACTACAGATGGTATTTACAATCTACAATCGACAATTTACAAATACCTAGTTCTATATGTTTTACAATAAAAAGCCATAGGCAAAGTATTAGTAATGGTTCATTGTAATGAATAATAATTCGTAGGTAAAAATATTACTTCTGCTGGACCCCCATGGCCCCCAATTGTTATCTTGGTTACTCTCATGGGCCCGCAACGTGAAACTTTGTTTGAGAGTAAATTAATGTACTGGACTTTCATGTTCTATAATTATCATCATATATATATATATATATATATATATATATATATATATATATATATATATATATATATATATATATATATATATATATATATATATATATATATATATATATATATATATATATATATATATATATATATATATATATATATATATATATATATATATATATATATCCTGCTCCTCGTTACAACAACAACAACAACAAAAAAACACCTGAGTCATTCAAGTTATCCTCCTAAAGACAGGTTCTGGATCATCTTCAGACGAATTCGGAGATCGGGAGGAACCACTGGAATAGGAGATTTAACACGGCCTTTTTGCTGTCCCGAATCATCGGGTGTATTGACTTTGCGCTCAGACAGTATGAAAGTGGGGCTCAAATCTCTCAGCCACTTCACTGTCTGCCATGCCAAGAGGTGTTGCATTTTCTTTCTTTTTCTACGTGAATTGGCGGTAGTCCCCCCGCCCCATCCCCGCTCTCTCTCTCTCTCTCTCTCTCTCTCTCTCTCTCTCTCTCTCTCTCTCTCTCTCTCTCTCGCTTTCTTGTCAGCCTCACCATTAGGTTTGTCTTCTTTTTGGAAATAAGTGAAGGTTTCTCTCTTTCTTATTCCTCAGTAAGCCAAGAGGCATCATTTTTCTCCATCTAATTACACCGAAGGTTTCTCTCCAGACCTTCTTTTTTTTTTTCATTTTTGATGGGAGTGCAAACGCGATTAAGTGTGGAATTAGGGGACCACCGAAGGCACCACCGAGGCGCCAATCAGGCCCAGGGTGGAGCCCGCTTAGGAATCCAGTGAGCAAAGTCCACAGTAGCAGTAGAGAAATTTGAAATATAAAAAAAAAAAAATTCCCTCGATCACATTCTTGATAAGAACATTTCGTTGGGAAAATAATTTAAGATTTACAGCAAATCATTTAAATTAGTACACAAAAGCACCTGCTTCCAAGTAGTTTATTTTGAAAGACATTAACATCTAAAAAAACTATTGCTGAAAACCATCATATCAAATTCTTCGGCTGGACATCTCCAGCACGCAACAACATTTCAGCTGGATAGTCAAATTTAATACTTGGAGAGCCTCGATGGCCGAGTTGGTTAAGGCAGCATCCTCAGACTTCTTAGAGGTCTGTGGGGCGGGTTCAAATCCGCAGCTGACCGGTCAGAGAGGTGGACGCTTTGCTATCCGTGTAGACACCCCGGATAGGTTTGCTTAAAAGCAAATGGGTGTTACAGACTATTACACACAAACAAAGCCACTCCAACATCTTCTAAAAACATAACAGACACCTCACACGTCTCGACTATCGACCTCACCACGTAACAACTCCTCACTGCTGGGAGAAAGAGTGCTGGTGAACTGGTACAATACATGCACACAATACCGGGGTCCCGGGGTCTAAGCGATGTCAGGCAGGGCAGCCGACCATAACTACAAATTCTACCCCAAAGCCAAATCAAATCCCTTCAAAAAAAGGCATCACGGCGACCCCATATAAAAATGGGAACAAGCTGGGGAGAAGAAGAAGTCAAATTTAATACTTGGGAGCTTCATTTTTCCTGGACATTTACCTACAAATTCTTCAGCATCTTCAGCCAACTCAACCGTTTTGGAGCCAAATTTTTTTTTTTTTTTTTTTACCTGCCAAGGATGTTCTCCAGTACACTATTTTCAGTGACCTGATTGTTCATTCGTAAGCTGCACTAGCAGCCTGACCTGTATAACAAATGTCCAGTGTTTGGCTAAGCGTAGACAGATAGTTTTCAGTATTTACAGTAAATAATGCTCCTACCAAACAAAAAGATCTGTATGAAATGTTTCTCTTCATGATATTAGCACTGTATATACAAAGTGTTCTGTTAAGTGTACACATTGAATTTATGTTATGGGAAGTTTGAATTCTCAGACATTGTCGCACGTGAAATTAATCTGCGGAAATTACTTGAGTGGTTTATATAGGTGGAAAACAGATATCAACACTTCCCTTTATTTAGTGTGAGCCTTGTTTAAAGGTCCTGTATGCAAAGAAATGTATTATTATTGAGAAACATCTATAAACCTTTGGTATTCAGTTGAAACTATGAGTTACTAATTAGTTGGATGGAGAGTCGAGAAACAAGCAAAAAAGCTTGGGTAATCAGAACTGCAGAACTATATTCCAACATGTCTTTCTTTAAGCTTTTTGTGGAATCGGCAGCCCCTTTGTCTTTCCTCAGTTAAATACTTATACACTTGTCTTTCAAGCACACTTGCATCCCTCGAACACCATTGTTCTGATTAATTGATTCCTCCCGCTCCAGTATGTAAAGGAAAGAACTAGGTAACGCTTGCCTTCTGAAATATCATAAACACTGACATGATATGTATCAGGGGTACCAGTTTACTTGAAATAATACACTGGGCGTTGAATACACCGCCCTTGTAGGAACCGTTACGACGGTTGTGGAAGAAAGGCTGATTCTGTATTCTCATCCTTTTAGCTTAACTGTTCTGAGCTGTGCACACGCGACGCCCGTCTGACTACTTTTTTCTTCTCCATTTGGAGATCAGCAAATTAAGGGCATTTATTCTCTTAAGTTGCTGGTTCAAGTCATACACTGCAAAGCTATAGAATACTTGCTCTCTCTCTCTCTCTCTCTCTCTCTCTCTCTCTCTCTCTCTCTCTCTCTCTCTCTCTCTCTCTCTCGTTGATCCCTATAGTCCTGTGTCTCTCAAGAGAGGTACCCACCATTTCATTTGAGCTTTAACTCTTGCTTTCCTCTTTGTTTCCTTGCTTCTGTCAAGTCTGGGCTAGGTTTAGGCAACCTGTTTCCATTCCGCTGGCTTTCGATGAAATGCCGCACGTCTCAGGTGACTTTTTCATTATTATGAGTGGGGCTACAGTGCTGATTTTAAGGTCTTTATTAATACTGTATTACTCCTTGACATTCCTTGAGCTTCCAATCTGTCAGTATCAAGGGCAACAAGTTGACTGCTTTATTTTCTACTTCTTGAATAAATGTTAGGAAAGTGCACCTTAGATCTTCTTTTTCTCTATTTACATGAAGAACATGTCAACATAAAAGAGTAAATGAAATTCAAAATTTTTACAAAAACATTTAAATCTCCATTACATTAGCACCAGTTTGTTATAAGCAAGTAGCAGTAACAATGTACAAGCTAAAATAACCCCAACAATATAACTAGTTCCAAATCTTTACTCTTAACAACCCCGATGACCAGCCTACCTTGAAATCTTACTCTGGTTCCTCCTGGCTTCAAATTTAATAATCTTTGTTACTCAGAATGAGACAGAATCCTCCCCCAGACAACCCATGTAATTGCCAAGCTTCACCAGATACTTTGGCAATTCTGCTATCTGAAGGAAATGGTTTCTAGCCGAAGTGAAACAAGAGAAGTTCCAGAAAAAGCAAATACAAAAACCTACTTATGAATATTTGAGCAATATCTGCGAAGCGATAATAAAATCTACAAAACCATTAATTGAAATGTTTTAATCCCTTGACTTGACATCACTACCTCTTTAAAAATGGCACATAAAGGCTTATGAACTCATGGAATGAATTCAGTAGGTGATTAGTGCTTTTTTTAAACACCTTGAATCACTATTTAATGGCAGATGGTGGATATGGGTGAATGACCAAAGCAATATTGAGAATTTGGATAATGAATGGAAATAGGCGCAGTTTCCTTTGGCTTAACTCTTTGCAATGACAGCCTTACTAAACAAAACAATGGGTCTATCTTTTGCTTCATTCTCCACTACTCATAAGTGTCTTCCTTTACCCTCTCCAATCCTCATACCAGTTACTGAAAGTACTGAAAATTTTGAAGACAATCATCTCGCAAACATCAATTATGACATTTTTTAGTCTCTAGTGATAGTGCAACCTACCTTTAGTATCTTAACTGCTCTCCGTAGATGCAGCACTAAGAATGATATTTTTCTGAATTTTAATGCATTATTGCCAGTGAGGATTCTTTATTTCCTTCACACAAAGGTTAATTTTCTTCATTAACTTTGTCTAAGATTGTTTTTCCTTACGCCATGGATGCTCTTGTGAGTTCCCACATATGCTCCTGGATCGAAGATTAGAGGTTATATCTAATGAATTGGAACTTTGCTTTGACTGATAAGCATTCTTTTTCACCATTTGAGTATATTTGATGATGCATGAGCCCTAACTCCTCTCAGAGCACCAAAGCAATAGTTTTTCCCTAGGTTTTAGGGTCATTTCCATATTCACTCCATTCTTTGTTGCCCTTTCCACAATCCCTGACTTCATGCATAGCTCGGAGGACACTATTCCACCTGCTGCTCGAACCCCGAGTTTAACTGCTCCTCTTTTGAAGGCTTCTTTGGCAACATTTGAGACTGCAACACTTGCCAGGCTTTCTGTTGCAGCTACCCCTCCACTTCCAATGATACCAGTATCAAATCCAACACCAACATCAACCCCAAAGTCTTTTCCACAAATCTTTTCTCGTTTAGCTGCCTTCACAGAACCATGGATGAGTGAACTAACCGCAGCTCCTGCCATCATCCCTCCAACTATAGAGAGGGATATACCACCTGTGAACACAGTCATTTCTATCGCTGCTGCACCAGCAATAGTGCCTCCTGCAATTGCAGAGACTTTTTTGGGCAATGTCATGCCCATTACCAAACTTGCATTTGCATGCTCATGTCACTCTGACTTGACATGAGCAAGTGCAGTCCTCGCTTGCCTCATTGTGACTGTCAGAACAATTCCTACAAGGTTTGCAGCGGGAATCATAATTACCCATAAGTAATTTTTATCAGTGAACTTACCCCATGAAATAACAAAGCACATAATTTTCCTTTTACATTAATGAACTCTAGCACTGCAATCTTGCATTGACAAATTCCATTATATCTATAACGGTTGCAAATCTAAATCCTTTCAAGTCCGTCATCTCACTACTTCTGTAATGAAGTCTAAAGTCTACAAGGGGACTCCTGCCAATATAATGTCCTTTCCTCACTCTCACGATGCACTGAATCTACTATACTATTTAAATCTTACAGTAAGGCAAGTAGTTCAGCTTCCGTTTAGAACAGTCAAAGTTCAGTACTTTAATTTCCCCCAAAATTAAGTCTGCTACTTCATTCTCACAGCAAATAAAGTCCACTACTTCACTCCCTTAGTAAGTGTGATCAACTAATTCACTCTCAAAATAACATGTCCGCTGTTACCCAATTAATACAGCCCACTATCTCACTCTTGACTGCAGCAAAGAAGACTGGCAAAACTTCTTTCAAGTCCCATATGTCCTTCAAGATGGCGTCAGGTGTATTACTAGCTGGATTTCTTGGTAAGCGTACCTGTGACCATAAAGGAATGAAAAAGACATTATTATTAATTTTTTTTTTCAAAAGGGTCTCACTCTTATATAGAACAAGCAAAACCTTTTATTTATATATATAACCAACCAAAATATGGAAGCACACACACACGCACACACACACACACACACACACACACACACACACATATATATATATATATATATATATATATATATATATATATATATATATATATATATATATATATATATATATATATATATATACATATAATTATATAAAACATTCATATGAAACAACCTTAATAGCTGTACACATAGATATGGAACACACCAGAATGCATACACATACGTGGACATAACAAAACATACTCATTTATATAATATAAACCAAATACGTGCACACTCATTTAAACCACGTAAAATAATATGCGCAAATTAGTCTGAACAAAGCATATATGTTTACACCTGTACATACAACTGGAAAAATGTTCCCACATTCCTATGCAATGTTCATAGGGAACAAGACATCGTTAGACCGATCACATGGCGACGAGGAGGGTAAGTCAACGGAGTGCAAGATCTTCCGACATTACTTAATGGCATTTTCGAACAAACTACCACAACAAAAGAGGTGTCACAAAGAAAACTCGATCTTTATCTTCTTCTCAATACCCCAGAAAAAATGTTAAAACTGAAGGTGAAGATATCTCGCTCATTTGATTTGAGGATGGTCTTCAGATGAGTGGCAGCTGTTCAGGGTTAACCTAAGCACTATATATATATATATATATATATATATATATATATATATATATATATATATATATATATATATATATATATATATATATATATATATATATATATATATATAGTTAGATAGATAGATAGATAGAGAGAGAGAGAGAGAGAGAGAGAGAGAGAGAGAGAGAGGGATGTACACATGATATCGGAACTGTGCAGTAGCTTTTTGAATTGTAGTCCTAAGCCTAATTTATCTCCAGAATATTATAGATCTCGGTTTCTGCACTGGTTTCGGGCCGAAATGAAGGCCATGAACCTATAGTAATCAACGAAAGTTCATGTACAAAAAACATCTGAACTTCCTTGGAGGTCACCTACACCCTTGTAGCTGAAATTGGGCTTTCATAGGAATGCTGTATTCGTGTGTGTATGCGCAACGCATATAATATGAAATAGCAACTTAAAAAAAAAAAATCAGAGGAAGACCCTACCTTCCTACAAATATTCATTTATGTGTGTCAGATTTCTTGGATTATATTTTGTTCAGCACCTACTGTCGTTATATCGCCTTTTCACAGAATAACTGATGCAGTGCCATAACTACGGCATCTTTCAATTTCGTAGATTCAGCAAACTAACTTTTTCGCTTACTTGAACCTCTTACTCTGTAGACCAGGCCTCTGGCCTTGCCAATCCCTCGGCAACGAGAAACGTACAGTACAGCGATGCAGGAGCGGTGTGCCTTTTGCTTCTTTAGCAGTTTTTTTATTTTTTTTTTTTATAGGGGGTGGGGGGGAAGGGACATGAAATTTCTATACCTGGATGTTCCTTTATATTCTTAGATGGCTTATCACATAGCATGCATCAAGCATTCGTCCCACACGTAACATATCTCGAATTAATGTGCTTTTTTGTTGCCGAGTGTCCAAAATGGCGCTTAGGCAACTCCGTTACCCTCTTAAGGTATTTCATGTTACGAGCCATATATGTATTTTTTTTTTTATCATTCGACCCCTATATAACAAATTATCGTAAACAGATAGCGACCGGTTATTCAACAGACGGGCATCGATACAACTAGGTTATTGTCTGGTCCATAAAGAACAGGAAGAAATTAAACGCAAAATTTCGATTTTGCCAATATGCTGATTCCGGGTTAAGGTAGCGTTGGAATTTGCGAGGAGGATGTTTCATGACAAAACATTACCATATATAACTAGATATTTAACAATCCTGCCACATTACATACGTTTTACACCCGTTTCACGATATTTCCTTTCCACTTCTCTCGAACGTGTAGTATTTTTGCGAACGTTGTGTCTTCATCCGTCAAACATAAAAGACAACACACTGATTCCAGAAAGGCAGCCGATTTATTTGATACAGCAACAAATGGCATGGAAGCCAGTGTCATTTTCTATGTGGGAAATTCCCCACAACAGTCTTCTAATAATGTTTTTGTGTATCAACTTATGTTCATAAGATCTATTCCTTGCTCATTACACACACACACACACACACACACACACACACACACACACACACACACACACACACACACACACACACACATATATATATATATATATATATATATATATATATATATATATATATATATATGCTTTTGGGGGCAAAGTTCTTTTTGCATGCAGATTTCGTTGAATTCAATGGCTTTTTGGTTGTTGATCAACTTTTTATTAGTTTCACAATTCTTTCTAAATCTTCAACGTTCTTCAAAGTGTAGTTGATGGATAAAGAAACGAAGATTAACTCCTTTGTTTCATTTACTGGGAACACAACACCATACAGCTGTTCCGTCACTTGTCGCGACCTCTTCGAAGTGTACTACATTTTCTGTTGTTGTTGTTTCAGATTTAGCTGGCCTTGTGCTCCTAGAGCAGTCCGTAGCTTTGTGTTGATGAGTCTGTGAGATGTTAGTTTACATGAAAACTTTATTATGATGCATGAAAGAGATTTTGGTGGGGGGGGGCACATTTTCTTTGCGCTCTCGTGTTTTATTACATGGTGCGGACGGAATTGTAGCGTCCAAAAACATTAACAATAAATACATTTAAATGCAATACAATAATAGTAAATTATAAAGATGATTTTAACTGAATTTAAGTTGTACATCTAATCAAAGTAAAATATGATGATATTTCCTTCTTGTGTTTTTATACTCCTTACCTGAAAGTTAAAATGGGATCATTTGTGTTGTTTCTTTGGTATCATTTACAAAGGTTATTAGATAGCCCACTTGGGCGATGAGAGTAATATTACGTCTTGCTGGTCAGTACGAGGCCAGTATAGAAAAATACGAATTTTTGGTTATGATAGAAAAAAGGGACATGACAATATATATATATATATATATATATATATATATATATATATATATATATATATATATATATATATATATATATATATATATATATATATATATATATATATATGCATTAAGCTACAAACGTCCTTTAATATCAATTCTCTACCTCGGAAATAATATATTTTCTATATGTTGCAAGGGGAATTTTTAGTTGATAATAAGTTCATCGTCCCATGGGCTCGAACCAATGGAAGACAAGAACTCAGGAATACAGTGACGCCTTTACCCACACGACCAACAAGTGAGGTATAAGTTGATACCGGTTCCCACCTACAAATTCCCGTCGAACTCAGGTATTTCTATTTAGAGTCGATATCAACCCACCTCTGCCATGCTGACCATGTAGTGCATTTGTCGCACGCAGTCATATTATGACTATTTATCACATCACCGTGATTCATATACAAGCATTGAGCTACAAACGTCCTTTAATATCCAGTTCGCTCTACCTTGGAAATAATATATTTTCATATATGTTACTGAAGGGGAAATTTTTAGTTGATAATAAGTTCGTCGTCCAGTGGGCTCGAACCAATGAAAGACAAGAACTCAGGACTACAGTGACGCCTTTACCCACACGGCCAACAAGTGAGGTATAAGTTGATACCGGGTGCCACCTACAAATCCCCGTTAAACTCAGGTATTTGTATTTAGGGTCGATATCAACACACCTCTGCCATGCTGACCATGTAGTGCGTTTGTTGCACGCAGCCATATTATGACAATTTATCACATCACCGTTATTCATATACAAGCATTAAGCTACAAACGTTCTTTAATATCCAATTGGCTGTACCTCGGAAATAATATATTTTCATATATGTTACCGAAGGGGAATTTTTTAGTTGATAATAAGTTCATCGTCTCGTGGGCTCGAACCAGCGAAATAATTGTCTTCTCCCAGGTAACATGTAGATGAGATCTATGTTATCTGAATGGGTTATTTTTGTAAAATCCAAATATATCTGCATAATTAAAAAATTTTTAGAAATATATACATCTCTGTTGCATGTCATGATAATAAGGTAAAAGATCCACAGTAGATCTAAGTAGTAGCCCCTCAGCAGCGATTTCCTTCTAACTTAACTTTTTCTACAGTTTTTTGGTTGCCAATTATGGGTTTACCTTCAATTTTTGTTGCATGATTGTAATTAACCTGTAATTAACCACAGAATTCATCCAACAAGCTAGGGGATCCGATGGGAAAGCGGGATTATGGGTGGAATATACCCCGGGGACAGGTGATTTGCTCCCTCCATGCAACAAGCTAGGGGACCTGATGGGAATGCTGGGTTATGGGGTGGGATATACCTCCGAGACAGGGTGATTTGCTCCCCTGCTTGTTACTACCCTACAATTTAGGGGGCTCCTAAGGAAAGCAGGGTTATGGGTGGGGTAGATCATGGGGGATGAGAAGACGGCCAAAATTTACTGTTTACGTCATTACAGAGACAAAAAACCCTTACACAAACACAGGAGGGACAAGGTAGCCATTACAAAGACAAAAACTTTCACTGCTACTGTTATTTTGAATCCTGCCATGCATGTGCACTCTTATAGGGGAGCTTTTGGTGCACAGGCTGACTCCTTACTGAGGAAAAAGAGAGGGCTGGGGGGATAATGTTCATGTTTGGTCCTTCTAAAGTTTCAATTTTGCGAAATGCACTTAGGGGCATTTGATTCCCCAGGGGCTAGTACTGAGCACGGCGAAATACATTTGATCACCCAGGGGCTAGTGATGAACACAGCAAAATACATTTGAACCCCCAGGTGCCGGTACTAAGCATAGTGAAGGGGGTTTCAGGAGCAATTGAGAAGTTTCTCCTGCCATTGGAGGGGGTGGGGGGATTATTCATAAGTGATCCTCACAGGTCTTTACAACTATTACACCCGCCAGTTTGCATTGGAACTGTTCACAAGTATTTAATTTCAGTACACCAGCTGATTCCTTGCCGTACACTCCTTTGAACCTGTCACTTGCTACCCTTTGGCCGTTACCTGTCAAAACTCTTACATTAACTGCCTGGAAATTAACGTATATTGTTATGGCAATTACGAGATGTTAATTCCACTGCATCAAGATCATGGCCTTTTTAAAAAAAGGGTGAATTTTAGCCCTCGGTGCGGTAGTGAGTGCAGGCTGGTCATTCAGCAAAAAACATTCTGCAACCCCAAAACAGGCTCGGAGTCCCTAAGGTAAGTTTATTGGGGCTTGGTATCTTAGTGTTTCGAATTGCATTTTTTTTTCAGATTATTTTTGAGATCGGAACTCCTGCGGACTGATTGGTGCCTTGGAAATTGGTTTTCCCAATACCTTTAGGGCTGATGGTAAAGGAGGTGACGTTTTGTTTTTTGCTGGCCTGTTATTCTTCCTAATGTGTTCTACCTACCCCCCGAACCCCCCATCTGTTTCCTCGGTGACAGTACGTTTACCTCTCGCAGAACTCTCTGCCTCCCCCCACTGCTGCTTCTCACCTTCCCCCTTTTCGGGGGGACGTAAGCAACTCTCTCCCTGCCTTCCCCCATGTTCCTTCCCTTCCCTCAGCCGCTTCCCCCCGCAACGAATGGCTCCCTGATGATCTTCCCTTCCGGAGTGAGCTTCCACAATGTAAACATACCTGCTCCATTTGTGTGTGTTCTCCCCCACCCAGAACCTCGAATTCCCACAGTCCACCTTTGCTGGTGGGTAGAGTTAGGGGCAAGCAACACTTGGCCGACAACAAACAAATGTGTCTCCTTTATCAGCAGCCCTAAAAGTATAGGAAATACCAATTTCCAAGGTAAAATCAGGCGTGGAGCTAATACTTAGAAATACTAGATCTGCATCTATCTAGAATGACACCCTTACATTGTTTGGTTTGATTTCTACTACAATTCTAGCAAGAACGAGTATCTGAGGTGAGGAAGCACAGAAATGTTGTTTTCATACACAAATGAAGTTTTATGACATGAAGTCAGTAGACGTTTTAATAACTAGGTCTAGGGCACTGTTTTAGCAATAATAATTTGTTTAACCTCATATTGAAGAAAATGAGAATTACTGATTTTATGTTCTTCATGACTGTATCGCAAATACCACATATGGCAGTAGTTGAAAGCATCATTGATCTTGTTTGTATCTCTAGCTAGTGAAGCCATTAGTAGAGGTCAAGAGGTCAGAGGGGGGGAAGAGGAAGGGAAGATGTTTGCACCTCCCTTGTGTGTATGTGTACATGTGTGTGCAAGCATAAGTGCATGTACTATATGGGCATGACATCACCCAAAATTGTATTGTCAAACACCACCAATTA
>NC_089796.1:32477909-32482909 GCF_040412425.1 Macrobrachium rosenbergii | reverse complement strand
ATTCTTTGGTCAGATTTAGCGCCAGAGGCTTCGATGCTGTGAGAAATTTTTTGAAGAAATTTAAAGTGTCCAGTTGGGTAAAGGGTAACAGTGTTTCTGTGGATGACCTAGAGAAATTGCTTCAGTTCACAAGGATGCTCAATGGTGTTCCTGATGCCATAGCAGATAGTTTTGATGAAAGGATAGAAAAGGGGTCTCATGAAGCCTTGCTTTTCTCGAAGGTTCGCAAACACCTGTCAAAAGGTCCTGATGTTGATAGCTCTTTCATAAATGGGATGCCGAAGGCTTCCAGAGCTATTCCAATGCACCTGCCACATTGTGATTCTAGTTTCCCCTCTACAAGGTTGTGTGCCAAGACAGAGGATAGTAGGGGTTCTATTGGGTTCAATGTCACAGGTCCATTGTTTTAACTGTAATAGGCAGGGTCACACCAAAAAGTTTTGCAGGTGAGATATTGTGGTGTCTGCAAGACTTCAGAGCACGGTTGGTGGTTTTGTCTGGTTCTTAAATGGGATGAATTTGGGAGTGCACCTCAGGGTTCTGGCATCTCTAATAGGAGAACTCCTCGAGGGTGTTTTTCGAGTGTTTCTAAAGACCAGCAGAATTTTTTGGAGGGCCGAACAACAAAAAAGGGAAAAGGTGATTAGTGTTTCTTGTGATATAGGACTTCTGGCTGAGTCCTTAGAGCCGAAGCCAATTGTGAAAGGATCTGTGCACAGTGTCGATGTCTCAGTATTTATTGTTAATCTGATGAATTATGATTTATATCAACTGTTGTTTTCTGAGCACTGTTTTAGGCCTGCTAGAGAGACAGAAGGTGATGTTCAAGCAAATACGTTGTGTGTTTTGGGTTGCACGGACGTTTGTTTGTCCTTAGGAAGTAAAGTTTTTATAGACACATTTTTGGTTTTAACGAGGTGCTGCTTCGGGGTTTACATTGTTATTGGGTTCACATGGGGGTAGGCGGTATAACTGTTGGGGTACCTGGGGTTTTTGTCCTGTACGAGGAAATTGATGAGATTAAAGGGGATCATGATAAGGGACCAAGTGTTGATAATGGTTTACAGGTTGATACCGAATATGTTTCTAAGGGAGAGAAGTGTTATAAAGGTATTTTATCTGAAGATGTGGTTTTCGGCTCGTGCTTAGTTGCTCTGGTGAAAGTCTGAGTGAAAGATATGAAAATGCCCAGACAGGCATATGTGAGTGAGGATAGTGAGAAGTTCAGGGGTATAGTGAGTACAATTTATATAAGCAATGTGTCCAATACAGGGGTTACTTGGGTAGAATGACTAAACTGTAACAATTCATTTTGGAGATATAAGAAGGATACATATGTGGTAGATTTTGAAGATTGGGATGGCAATAATTTAGTTGCTATTGTAGGGAACAACAACGAATTTTCAGAGGCAGAATTGCAGTTTAGGAGACAGGTTTTTAGGGATCATTTAGCTAATGCTGATTACAAAGAGTATATAGAGGGGTGGAAAATATTTTGGCTAAGTTTGCAGATATTGTCGGTCTTAAATGTGATAAGTTGGGGTTAACTAATGTGTTACAACACAAGGTTCATTTAGAGGATGAGATTAAGCTTATTTTTGCCCCTTCGTATAGGATTCCTTTTACGATTAGGGAACAGGTAGAGCAAGAGGTCAATAAGTGGGAAAAGGAAGGTATAATTAGGTCCAGTTCCTCACCTTCTAATTTTCCATTGTTATCAGTGCTTTAGAAGAGTGGCTCAGTATGTGTGTGTGTGTGTGTGTGTGTGTGTGTGTGGATTTTCGTAAGTTGAATGATAAGTCAATCCCGGACCGCTATCCTCTGGCATGTTTGCCAGATTTGTTTGTAGTTATCAAGGGTAAAAATATCTACTCTTCAATTGATCTGATGCAGGGGTTTTTCTTTGCCAATGGGCCATTGTGAGTTTACGCAGATGGCGTTTGGTTTGCCAGGTAGCCCTATGACTTTTACGAGATTAGTAAATACAGTTTTGCATGGATTGTTAGGGAAGTTAGTTAGTGTTTATATGGGTGATAGCTTGATTTCCATTGATTCTGTAGAGGAACATTTAGAGATCCTTGGGGAAGTTCTTAGGAGGCTTGGGTTAGCAGGTTTGAACATTAAATTAGCCAAGTGTGATTTCTTGAAGAATCAGATAATACATTTGGGCTGTGTTATTTCTAAGGAAGGCATCAGGGTAAAGGGGGACAAGGTTAGGGCGATCGTGGGTTTTCCTTCTCCTAAAAATAAGAAGCAGATTTGTTCTTCCTTGGGCATGGCAGGATTTTTCGTAGGTTTGTGAAAGGGTTTTCCACCCTATTGTCTCCGTTGACAGAGACGCATTAAGGGATGATGTGCAGTTTGTGTGGGGTGAGAGGCAACAGTTAGGCATTCAGAAAATTAATTAGGCTTTAATGAGTCCCCTGGCGCTGAAGTTTCCAGATTTCTTTTATTTTTGAAAGAAGTTAAATATAAATTTGTGTATATGACAACACAGATAAAAAACAAAGCATGTAAAAATAAACTGGAAGGAGAGAAGACAGTAATGCGGATGATATAGGGAGTATACATAATTAATTGCAACAATTGTGGAGACAAATATGTGGATGTGAAACAGGTAGGGGACAAGGACTGAATCCAAGAACACAGGAGGCAGTGCAGTTCAACTCACAGGGGAGTGCTATAGCTAGGTATTGTTGGGAAAAGGACCATAGGATGGATTTTAAAATCAGTAGGCTTATATATAAAGCAATAACATCAGTCATAGGAGGGTAGTGGAAGGGGCACTCATCAGACAGATTAAAGTGATGAAACAAAGATTTACCTCAGAAGATCCGATAAGTTCGATCTTTAATATTAAAGCTGAAGCTAAGATGCCCTTCTGACCTGGAGGTTAGGTCTCCTGCCCAACAGACCGATGGTGACTACTCACATGTTTGTTGGGTTAATACCACTGACCATCAGATCAGGATATCAGACCGATTTAGGGTGGCTTAACAACTCTCAAGAGAATGGAAACCAGGACAGCCATCATATAAATAACAGCACAGGGAGAAGAAGTTCCAGAAGATTGCTGGGCCTTGAGCCAGCCTGACTACCTCATCTCTTGAAAAGTTAGGAAATTAGGACCTGAAAGTACTCGAGTTTAAAAGTAACATGTACATACACAGGAACCTTGTGGGTTTCTCTTTCCATCTTCAGAAGAAAACTGAAAGAAGTTTTTGATTAGCACATGGTTAGTGATACTATTACGATGTCTCCCACTGAGGCGGTCTTTGGTTATCCAGCGTAAGGCACGTTTGATTTGTTCCTATTCTGTCTCGTTGTGATGATACAGTTAGATTGTTGGTCTCTACTGCTAAGGAGACATATGCGCTCCTTGCTAGGATTTTTGAGGTGAAGATGCAGGAAATGGCTTGTAGGAGCAATGCAAAGCCAGATAATGTTAAAGTTGCTGTTGTTGACAGGGTTTTTGTGAAGATAAATGTCAGGAATCAGTTGTATTATAAATTAGGGCCTAAGTTTGAGGGTACATATCAGGTTGTGGAAATAAAGAAAGGGAATAGGTTTGTTGTTTGAGATTAGAAAACAGGATTGTCCAGGTTGACACATATACCTAAGATCAAGAGGACAGCTTAAAAGGGAATTGATGGGTTCATTGTTTTTTTCTCTCTCTTCTATTTCTTATGTACTTTTATTCTCTTTTTATTTTTTTCGTGGGTTTTCCAGAAACGTAATTTGTGGGTTTTGAACATGGGAGGACGCTTGTTCATAGAGTTCCATAGATTTTTGGTTGTCTGATTTTAGTCTGTTTTGTTGTTTTTTCTGCGCAAGTGTGGCGGTTTGGAGTAATTCGTTGTTGGAATTTTGTCAATGCTGAGTTCATAGAGCATATATGGACTCAGCATTGACTCATCCAACAACAAGCCAGATAGTGTTGACTCAGCATTGACAAAATTCAAACAAGTTTTACGCCAAAATACACTTGCAGAAAGAAAAAAAAACAACAAAACAGACTAAAATCAGACACCCAAAAATCTATAAAACTACAGATAAGCATCCTCCCATGTTCAAAACCCCAAAATTACATTTCTGAAACCATTGTAAAAGGTTGAGAATAAAAGCTAAGAAATAGAAGGGAAAGAAAAAAAAAAGACAATGAACCCATCAATTCCCCTTTTGCTTCCTCTTGATCTTGATATTGTTAAACCTGGACAATCCCATTTTGCCATCTCAAACAACAAACCTATTATTTTCTTTTATTTCTGCAATCCAAAATGGACCCTTTTCCCAGAAATTTACAATTCAACTGATTCCTGACATTTGTCTTCACAAAAACCCTGACACCAACAGCAACTTTAACATTATCTGGCTTTTAATTGTTCCTATCAACCATTTCCTGCATTATTCAACTCAAGATTCCTAGCAAGGTGCGCATATCTCTCCTTAGCGGGAGGGACCAACGATCTAATTGTATCATCACAATGAGATGCTATATGAGGCGCAAGGGATACCATAGAGTTTTGTGGGTTCTGTGATTAGGGTTTTAGTCATTTTTTTTTTTTTTGGTTTCAGGGTCTGGTTATTTACAGGTATCTTTTCTTTGTTTTTGTTTTAGATGCTGAAGTTCTGTTGGCTCATGGCCCTTGGGGTGGCTGGGTATGCCAAGTTGGGAGTATGATATTCTCCGTGCATGGTTATAGAAGAGGCCCATGAAGTGTGGTTTTTTGACTCTGCGACTTTAAGTGTTGAATTTGAAGACATAGGCTTGGCGAGGATAGAGCTTGAAACGTCTCAGAATAAAGTGCAGATGCTGGTCGGTTTGTTGGATGGGATGAATACGGGAGCAGAATCTGTCCAATCCATTGCGTGTTTGGCTTATCGAACTTAAGGTTACAGCAAATAGAGTGCAGGGTAAGATTAGGGAAACTTTAACATGGCTTCTGGGTATGGAATCTTCTGCTTCTCGAGTTACACCTGGGAGGAGTAAGAGGGCAGCT
>NC_089796.1:32465409-32472909 GCF_040412425.1 Macrobrachium rosenbergii | reverse complement strand
ATTGTATATATAGTAGCGCCAAAATACAGCTAGCAAAAAACTGTTCTCCTTTCCTGCTTTGGGTTGGTTTGAACCTTTGAAGGTCAGGGGGGTATAGGGCTCAGAGAATATAATAATAGTTTGGGGACAGTAATCTGGCTTTGCACTGTTTTCTTTTGGTACAGGGAAAGAAAATCATTTTCTATGAGATAGCAGCGTCGACCTGGGTCAGGACATCGCCCCCTACCCTGTCCAGAAGCAATAAAAGGTCAGGGCCAGGACAGCCCTCTCTCACACGCGGTCGCTAGTTTAAGCCGAGAACAAGTCACGTCTTCTGCAGGAAATTGCCCCTGCCCTCCGTTTTCCGCTCGCCCGCCACGTGGATCCCATCGCCGCCCTTTGTGCCCGTGTTCCATTCCACGTGGCCTTACAAGACTGCAAGGGGATTGCAAGTCTCCAAACGCGAGCTGACATTAAACGGCGGCCTTTTCATCATCCCACGGGCGCCCTTTTCCGCCCCAATCTACGATTTGAAGAAATACTTTGGAGAGGAGGCTACCATTTGTCCACGCTCCACACGTGGTTCTCGGCAGAAGACGTCGTCAGCCCTACGCCCCTACAATGTGGTAATGTACCCCAAAACGAGTTGCTAGTCACGATTACTTAGCCCTTTGCATTTATTAATTTCTGGGCCGATAACTTTGTTCCCTGCTATTCCTTGGTTCAAGCCAGGCCCACATGTGTTCACAGCTTCTTTTCTCTGAGTCACAAGTAACGCCTCGGGATCCTTGGCGCCTTCAGTGCACCCCCAGTAATTCAATCCCCAAATTCCAGCATTAGATGTGTAACGTGGGTCCAAATATCGTTTCAGAAAGACGCCTGTAGCAGAATTATCCTTGGTCCGTGTTCCTGGCATTCCCAAGTTCCCCCTTCAGGAGGACTTCTACGGCAGTAATTTACCGTGTTTTCAGTTAATTTTCCCTTTGACCTTTGTGTGCTATCAAATATAACTATTTTTATATCCACGTGTTTCACGCACTCCCCATGAGAAGAGCCCTCCGCTCCGTGTACTTCTTTTTTGTTTGTGTTTTATATGTCCTGGGTATCTTACAAGGCCATTTTCGAGTAAAGTAATAATTGTGGAGTCATAAGATCCACCTGCACCAGGAAACATATAAAAATGGCGACCTGACCAGTGATTCTTGTAATGATTGCATCCCCCTCTTCCCCTTTGTTGTTTGTGTTGCAATTTGTGAAATCAGCAATTAGCTCAGCTAAGCTGGATACGAGACAGATTACGAACCTTTGAAAAGCCAGCGCAACAGGCCAAGGAAATTCTGCGTAAGTAAACTGTGTTTATTTAGCATAAGATGCTTTAGAAAACGTGACTAGTCCTAGGAATTTTTTTATAGTAGGGCGCATGTCCGAGGAAAAAACGAGAGAGAATCGCCGAAACTTAGCTTTGGAAGCCTTTGCACGCGGCTTGCATGCCATTCAATTAGGTTATATAGGTGATAAATCATTAAAGGAATAGTGCGCATATTCCTCCTGTAGAAACGAGTGATTTCGAAACCGAATCATTAGATAGGCGCGAGACCTCGACGGCAACCACGTGTTCGAAAGTCAGATTAGCATTGCTGACGCATTTTTCCCCTCTCTCTCTCATTTTAGAAATAGGAGCGAAAGCGTATATTATACGCCCAGGACGAAAAAGGTCAACAACCGTTGTCTCAGTTCGGGAAGTCCCGGGTGTTTACGTCGTTCATTCATTTGGCGCAGACCGGCAGGAGGTGGCCTTGACCGTCCATTCCATGGCCCAGTTAGGAAAACATTTGTTTGTTTGATTTGCTTCGCTCTACCAAATTGTTTTGCATTATTGGGGGTCTGGTATTATATGTTCTGTATTGTTCTGTTTTTTTTTTTGTGTGTTTGTTTTGTGCTGTTACTACGGCTGCGTGTGTTGCCTATCTGTTGTGATTGTGGGATGGCCCCCCCACCTAATTGCCCTTGAGAATAACACTTCTCCCATAAGTCATTAAAACTAGCGCCCTCGCTGATCAGACGTCGTCTGTGCGGAAATTCCTAGGCGCCTATATATTCTATTCTTGTCCCCAATAAATCCGTGTCGTCGGTCCGTTGGTGAGACCAATTCATTTTCCATTCATCCCCAAATGAGCCCGTTTCGTCAGAGACCTAAATATATCCCAATCTAAATAAGCCCGTTTTGTCGGTAATCGGGAGACCAATCAAATTTATCGTCCCCAATCAGCCCGCTTCGTCGGTAAATCCTGGAGACCAGTCATTCTAACTTATCGTCCCCAATTTGTCGCTTTCGGTAAATGGGAGACCAATCATTGCCAATTCATCGTCCCCAATCAGCCCGTTTCGTCGGTAAATCGGGAGACCAATCATTGCTAAATTCATCGTCCCCAATCAGCCCCTTCGTCGGTAAATAGGAGACCAATCATCGCTAATTCATCGTAAAGCCCGCTTCGTCGGTAAATAGGAGACCAATCATTGCTAACTCATCGTCCCCAATCAGCCCGCTTCGTCGGTAAATCAGGAGACCAATCATTGCTAATCTTCATCGTCCCCAATCAGCCTGCTTCGTCGGTAAATCGGAGACCAATCATTGCTAAATTCATCGTCCCCAATCAGCCCGCTTCGTCGGTGGGAGGGGAGACCAATCCTAAATTCATCGTCCCCAATCAGCCCGTTTGTCGGTAAACCGGAGACCAATCATTGCTAATTCATCGTCCCCAATCAGCCCGCTTCGTCGGTAAATCGGGGAGACCAATCATCGCTAATTTCGTCCCCAATCAGCCCGCTTCGTCGGTAAATCGGGAGACCAATCATTGCTAATTCATCGTCCCTAATCAGCCCGCTGGAAATCGGTAAATCAGGGAGACCAATTCATCGTAATTCATCGTCAATCATTGCTAATTCATCGTCGTCGGTAAATCGGGAGACCAATCATTGCTAATTCATCGCCCCTTCGTCAATCAGCCCGCTTTCATCGTAAAGCCCTTTGTCGGGAGACCAATCATTGCTAATTCATCGTCCCCAATCAGCCCGCTCCGTCAGTAAATCGGAAAGACCAATCATTCATCGTAATCAGCCCACTTCGTCATCGTCCCCAATCAGCCCGCTTCGTCGGTAAATCGGAGACCAATCATTGCTAATTCATCGTCCCCAATCAGCCCGCTCCGTCGGTAAATCGGGAGACCAATAATTGCTAACTTCATCGTCCCCAATCAGATTTTGGGTAAATCAGGAGACCAATCATGCTAATTCGCCAATCACGGGGACCAATCATTGCTAATTCATCGTCCCCAGCTCCGTCGAGAGACCAATCATTGCTAATTCATCGTCCCCAATCAGAGAGACCAATCATACGTCCTTTGAAAAAGTGTCCAAGATTCCCACAGCTCTGGGAAATTAATTCTGTGTGTTAATTCCGTCCTCTCCCGCCTGCAAAATGTCGACAGTCTCAGAGCGAGGATTTCAGTTCTTCATGTCCTAGAACTCACGGCCTTTCGGGAGAGAACTAAGAGACTGGGTACAGGAGGATGGAGGCAGAGCAGAAAGACAGGCTCAGGGAGACAAGTAGAAGCAGAAAGACAGGCTCAGGAGAGACGAGAAGAAGCCGCACAGGCAGGAACGAGACGCAGAGAAGCAGAGGCAGAGGACTGGCTCAGGAGAAGCGGAAGCAGAGACAAGAACAGGAGGCAGGTTCAGGAGGCATGAGAAGAAGCCAGGAGAAACGAGAAGAAGGAAGGGAAGAAAGGGACAAGCAGCGTGCCCATGAACTCGCAATGCTGCAACAGAGTGGCCCTTCGCCTCCACCTGCCCCCAGGGAATGAGTGCCTTCAGCCAGGCTATCGCCTGCATGCCAAAGTGGACGGAGGCTGAGCCGAGGTGTGGCTCGACAGCGCCGAGACAGTGTTAAGGCCTGCCCCTGAGTGCCGCCGAACTCTCCCTGGTGTTGGGCAAGTTCCTTGGAGGAAGGCCCTGATTGCCTACAGGGCCCTCCCGCCGGAGGAGCAGGAAAATTGGGAGGTCGTACGCCAGACTATTGCCAAGGCGTACGAGATAACCCCTGAACGCTGGAGGAGGCGCTGGCGTGGGCTGAGTGAAGGAGGCCAATCAAACCTGGGCAGACTGGGCCTACAAGTCCGAGCGCGTGCCCGTGCCAAATGGTTCGAGGCCGTGGGGGTTACGACCCTCAACGATGCCATCGAACAAATACAGATAGAGAACTTCTACTCTACACCCCGCCGGCCCTCGCCACGCACATCGCCGAGAAGGAGCCCCCACCTTAGCTGATTGCTGCCGAATAGCGGATCTATGGGACACCCATCACCCCAGGAGAGCTCGCTGCAGCGCAAAAATTACTCCACCCACCGCCTGCCATCGGTGCCCCTCCGCCGAAGAATGGGCAATCACAGAAGCCCGTCGTGTGTGCGGGTTCTGTAAAAATCGGGCATGCCAAAGAGCAATGCGCGCAATAAACCACCAGCGTCTCTCTCTCCCGGACAGCCCCTAATAAGTCGCCTGCGCCCTCTGCCGGGGCAGTGCGAAGAGATTTCAGCCAAACCTTTTTGCACGGCGTGCAAGGTTTATGGCCACTCTTCCTCATGGGCAAATGCCTAGAAATAATAAGGCAGGAACTCCCATATCCGTCGCCTGGCAGTAACATGAATCCCGAGTCCTTAGGCCCTCCTGCCGAGGGTCCCATCTATGTGGCACCTCTCGAGGTAAATACTCAGCACGCCAGGTCAAGGCATTTGACGACTCTGGCGGCGTAAATTTCCCTCATAAGGAGGGACAAAGTTCCCTATGGAGCTATAATAGACCGGCGCAAGCTCGTCACCATTGAGGCATAAACGATTTTAAAATGATCCTCCTACGGTCCAACTGAGGGTCACCCGACCCCACAGAGCCAGGACCCTTAAATCTCGCCATTGTGAAACACATTCCAGGAGGCTATGACGTCCTCCTGGGCCAAGACTTTACGTCCCATTTCAAGCCACCACCATTCGGGTCCCCATTCCCCAATAAATCATCCAAATCCGAGTCCAGTACCCGGCACGGCATCAGTGCCAGTGCCGAGGCCTCAGCCAGATCTCCCTTCAGGAGAATCTCAGCCTTCAACTCCTCTGCCAGTGCCCCTTCGGCGCACTGAGCAGTGCCAGTCTCCGTCTGTCCAGACAGACGAGACCACCACCACATCGCCACCAGCGCCAGTGCCAATGTCAGTGCCTGAGCTGGTCATCCCTGCATGCAAGTCGACCACGCCCCCTCCGGCCATCCCCTCTCTCTCGCCGCCCGCCGCAGATTCCTCCGCGAGTCATGATTCTGCCCGCCTTCCTGGGCCGATGAACTCTGCGATCTGCGCCGGTTAATGTCGAGATGGCGAACAAAATTCCTGGGTCAGTTGTCGCAGCAGCTGACCCAGATGGCACCCTGCCGCCCTTTGGCCTCGGGCCCTCCGATTCCCCGGCCAAGGACAGCGGTCCAGGAGGGAGAGGTTCGCGGCGGAGTTACCATGGTGTGGGCGATCGCAGGTAGTCCACAAGGAGCCCGAGCTCTTCTGGCCCCTGTGCAAACTTGGCATAGGGCCCCTTCTTCATCTTTGAACGTCTTGGCACCTTTCATCCAGGAGAGGATGTCAAGGCCTTCCGCTATCTTCTTCCTTTCCTTTGGAATTTCTATCCCTCATCCTTCTCTATCGATCTTTCCTTCACACTTTCCTTACTTACCACCGCGGCAGCAGTTAACATATGGGATATCATCCCTTTAAAAATGCATAAATCATTTTGGTCTTTGAAGCAGTAAGAGAGACAGAGTGGGAAGTGGCACGCCCACGCCCGTCCCTTTGGCACAAGGCAGGCGTGTCAGCTCTTCCTGAAGGGGTCGCGCCCTTTGGGTTTCTTTTTCCCGCCCTTGGGCTGAGAGTTAGCTCTGACCGTCGTCTGTTGGCGACGGAAGTTAGATAAAGAAGTAAATCATAAATACCTCACTCTGTTATCCTTCATTTTCTACGTATATTATTTACTTTTGCATTTAATCTTTTCTTTTTTTTTTAACGAATCTGAGTCACAAGACTCCTGCCCTTACGAATTTTAACGTTGCCCTTTTAATCACCGCAGTGCAGCCCGCCCTTTAGTATGAAGTAATATCCTTCTTTTGTTGTTCTGTGTAGTTTTCCTTTTTTTTTATTTACATTTTTTTGTTGAGTTATTCCTGTGGAGAATGTTAGCCTGTCCATTTTCCCCTTCATTTGTTTATCCTCCCATTCATAAGTCGAGTAGTCTATTTATAGCTTACACCCGAGTTGTAAGCTGCAGGCGTAAAAAATTTAGCGTCATTTAAGTTGGCGAATTAAAACCCCGCGAATAATCTCTTTGCCTCACAGCTGTCAAGTTCTTGTCCCTTCAGATTAGCGTTCGTGGGAAATATTAGTTATGCTCGTCGAGCTTGTGAACAATTGGAGGTCGATTGAAAGAAGAATTGAATTCTATTATTATAATTTTGGTAAAGGGGATATTATTTAATACCTACAATGTATTGTCACAAATGCCGCCTCTTCAAGGCACAACTAATAGCATGCCTGTAATTCCAGGATAGCATTAAGGAAACAGTGGGTTTACATTTGTTTCCTTTTAAATTCTGCCTTGTATTTTTTTTATTTTGTTGTTGTTATTTTGTAATTTTGAAGTATTCTTTGTTTATTTTCATTTTGAGCGCCTTATTACCCCAGTAAAGTAAATCGAAAAAGAATGGGTAGAATCAGTATTTGTGAAATATTTGAGCAATAATTAATTTGCAAACAAGTTCACCCTTTTGGGGTGTATATTCTAAATTGCACTTTGCTCCTAAAGTAAACTTTCAGTTTGTTATTGATCAGTGTGGCATCAGAGTTTTGCAAATAAAGTAAAGTAAAGGTTGTAGCAAAGCAGAAGATAGAATAAAGTTGAACGTTTTCTTCGCTCATTTTTTGCTGTTGTCAATATTCGCACCCGTTTATAGGTGTGAATATTATCTTCCAGGGAGCTGTAAAGATTAGCGCCAAAATACGCTATGAAACTGTTCTCCTTTCCTGCTTTGGGTTGGTTTGAACCTTTGAAGGTCGGAGGTATAGGGGCTCAGAAATATAATTGTTTGGGGACCAGTAATCTGCTTTGCACTGTTTTCTTTGGTACAGGAAAGATACAAACACCATTTTCTATGAGATAGCAGTCGTGCCCTGGGTCAGGACATCGCCCCCCACCCTGTCCAGAAGCAATAAAAGGTCAGGGCGAAGGCAGCCCTCTCTCACACGCGGTCGCTAGTTTAAGCCGAGAAGTCACGTCTCAGCGGTCTTGCCCCTGCCCTCCGTTTTCCGCTCGCCGCCACGTGGAGCCCATCGCCGCCCTTTGTGCCCCGTGTTCCATTCCACGTGGCCTTAGACGACTGCAAGGGGGATTGCAAGTCTCCAAACGCGAGCGGATACTCAACGGCGGCCTTTCCATCATCCCA
>NC_089796.1:32455409-32460409 GCF_040412425.1 Macrobrachium rosenbergii | reverse complement strand
TTAACCATGTTCACTTCTTCATTCGTTAAATCACTATATTTTTCCAAATTACAGTCCTTTAGTTATTTTCACTGTTCCTTCCGCCAGGAGATAAAGCAAAGTTTAAACCGTAGCCTAAGGCACTAGTTACATTTCTATCCAGCTGTTTGTTTGATAAGTTGACGACACATTCATGATTGGCGTTGTTGGTCCACGGGCTTCTTTCAATCAACAGTTTCATTTTATTATCGTGTTTCCGTTTCAGTTTCCGATACACTTGATTCCTCATCTTCACATGACAATATTCACGGAGGAATCTCTCCAATCTGGTGGTATTGAGGCTTCAAAATGTCGTCTTTTCCTCGTGAGATCTTCAAAATTCTTTTTGGTTTCCAATGTTTTGATGTTGATATGTTTTTCCAATATGGCACGTTGTATTTCACCGAAGGGTTGGTCTTCTAATTTCAGCAAGGCGGAGTTTGGAAACTCATTAACATTACTACCCTCGTACTGTGTTTACAAATATGATAATCCTTCCGATCTTTCTGTGTTCTTTTCCCCCATCTTGGAATATGCCGTCAGAGAATTTGCCGACGCCCTCACTCAAGCTCATACCAACAAGGAACACCTGCGGTTTTTACGTGAATGTCGGGATGAACAAGCTGATACCAAGATCGTTCATGGTAATTCCTTGCTGAAATTAGAAGACCAACCTTTCGGTGAAATACAACGTGCCATATTGAAAAAACATATCAACATCAAAACATTGAAACCAAAAAGAATTTTGAAGATCTCACGAGAGAAAGACGACATTTTGAAGCCTCAATACCACCAGATTGAGAGATTCCCTCCGTGAATATTGTCATGTGAAGATGAGGAATCAAGTGTATCGGAAACTACGTGGGAAACACGATAATAAAATGAAACTGTTGATTGAAAGAAGCCCGTGGACCAACAACGCCAATCATGAATGTGTCGTCAACTTATCAAACAAACAGCTGGATAGAAATGTAACTAGTGCCTTAGGCTACGGTTTAAACTTTGCTTTATCTCCTGGCGGAAGGAACAGTGTGGAAATAACTAAAGGACTGTGTAATTTGGAAAAATAGTGATTTAACGAATGAAGAAGTGAACATGGTTAAGGGAGTGATTTATGGAAGTATGAAAAAATCAGACACCACAAACGTCCCCAAAAGATTTATGGTTGCTATTAATGAACTGAAAAAGATAAAATATACACATGACAAAAGCAGATAAATCAGGCGCCCTTGTAATTTTAAATAAAAGTGAATATATAGAAAAATGCAAAATCTTTTAGGTGATGATAACACATATAAAGAATTAAATAAGAACCCGATAGACAATGTGAATAGTGGTTTCAATAAGAAAGTGAAAAACCTGTTAAAAGGTAACGAAAGCCTTATAAAGAAGTTGTGTGTGACCTCTCCATCGCTACCATACATGTATGGTACAATAAAAACTCACAAAGCAAACTTTCCTGCCAGGCCAATTATCAGTTCAGTTGGTTCCGCATCATACAAGCTAGCGAAGTACTTAGTAGATATTCTCAACCCATTAGTAGGTACCATCTCAAATGCAAATATCAAGAATAATGTGGACCTGATAAATAAACTAAATAGTGTAGAGATTAATAGTGAATCCAGGCTTGTAAGTTTTTTGATGTTGTATCACTATTCACAAAGGTGCCAATAGATGATCTGATGGCGTTTTTATCTGAATTGTTAGAGAACACACAGCTGGATATCCCATTTTCTAAAAGTACTTTAATTGAACTGATTAAATTATGTGTAAAAAGATTGTAAATTTGAATTTAATGGTAAATTTTACTCACAAAATTTTGGTATGGCAATGGGAAACCTCTATCCCCAGTGTTAAGTAACTTATATATGGAATTGTTTGAAAAGAAGATATTAAACAACATAATCCCACGTAATGTAACATGGTTTAGGTATGTTGACGACATAATTTGTGTATGGCCAGGAACCAAGATGTAAAAATTTTTTTTTGCTAAGTTAAATCAATTAGTACCATCAATTAAATTCACGATGGAAATGGAAAATGATGGGTGCTTACCGTTTCTGGATGTCCTCATACGAAGAAATAGTAGTGGGTTTAAATATAGTGTGTATAGAGAAACCCACTAATATTTCTTCCTATGTGCATTTCTATTCTGGACAAAGCAATAAGGTTAAAAGTCAGTGTTTTCATCTATGTTTTTAAGAGCATTACGGGTATGTAGCCCTGAATATATTGATGATGAAATAGATAAGATTAGGAATGCAGGCAAAAATTGAAATATCCTGATAGTGTATTAAACAGTGCATTTGAAGCGGCAAAAAGACTATGTATCAAAACCAGAAAGAACCTTACAACACAAAAAATTTGCTTGTTCTGCCTTATAATAATAGTATGAAAGATATCCTCATCTTCTTAAGAATTTTGTGTTAATGTCGCATTTAAGAACAATACAACAATGAAAAATGTACTTATCAAGAACTCCCCAGACAATATTAAAGGGTGTGTATATAAAATTCCGTGTAAGTCTTGTGACAACTTTTATATTGGCCAAACTGGAAAGCACTGGAAAAAGAATTGAACAACATAAGAAATGTGTGAGATATGCACAAGGGAACAGTGGTATATTTGTACATGTTAGTGAGAACAATCATGCTATCAACTGGGAAGGGGCAAAAGGATTGTATATTCTAATAATGCACTGGAAAGGAACATCATTGAATCTAGCTTCATAAAAGAAAGTTACAACCATAATATGAATATCAGTCAAGGGATGTATAAACTTGATCCTTTAATATCAAAAGAAATTTGTAAATTGTTTAAACTTTAAGGTAGGCAGTGGAGATATATGAAAATAGGATTATCATATTTGTAAACACAGTACGAGGGTAGTAATGTTAATGAGTTTCCAAACTCCGCCTCCATGACACCTGTTAGGTGTGGATCTGAGGTGGGTATGGTCTGTTTATCAGCAATGTCCCCTGAGAGTCTATTGTGATTTTTAGCCAAATGAGTTTTAAAGGCCACCCCTACCTCGACACCGGCCTGAGTGGGGATATGGAGCCTCTAACGGTTGTGTATGTTCGTCAGTACTGTTCTTGTAGTATATATATTTGTGACTTCTCACACTCTGTATCAGTCCTTCGTCAATGGCTTGGAAATAAAGTCGAAACCGGTCAGGGACCTACACCCTGTTTCTTATTTTTCACCTGTGGTAATGTGTGATATATATATATAATATATATATATATATATATATATATATATATATATATATATATATATATATATATATATATATATATATATATATATATATATATATATATATATATATATTATTACGTTTTAGTATGTGTTTGTGATAAGTCTATTAGCATGATTTTCACTATCCACACTATTGACCACCACAACTGACTAACGGTCAGGTTAATTAGTCCATTGCTTAGGTCAAGAGAAGCACATTAAGATAACATAGCATTCTGACTCGTTTGGTATTCGAATGATTGTATTTTCACTGGTTAGGCAATTACCATGACCACCAAGTAAATAACGATTGCCGGGGTAACGCCGTTAGCGCACCTCATGCGGTGCACTGTAGGCATTACTTAATGTTGTTCGCAGAGTGCCTTCGACCCCTAGCTGCAACCCCTTTCGTTCCTTTTACTGTACCTCCTTTCATATTCTGTTTCTTCCATCTCACTTTCCACCCTCTCCTAACAGTTGATTTATAATGTAATTGTATGGTTTTCCTTCTGTTACACCTTTCAACCTTTTTTCTGCCAATTTCCGTTTCAGCGCTTAATGACTTCATAGGTCCCAGTGCTTGGCCTTTGGCCCAAGTTCTATATTCAATTAATTTCATTTCAAGTAAATAATATACATATTCTGATGATATACAGGTTATTTGTTTATGTATGTTTTGGACGAATGTATGTATGTATGATATACATCACTGCTAAAAAAAAAAAAAATGAAAGATACCGATAGGAATCAATGTCAAATTTTATTTCTTCTCTCACCGTTGATAATGGCCCACTGCCTATTACACCAGAACTTGCCTCTGAGACCATCCGTTTTTGCAACAAAACTGGTTCAACACACAAACTGTTTTACTTTGTCATTACACAGTAGTTGAACTAGAAACATGAATTCCGTTTATAGGCTCCCAAGAAACTAAACTGAAGGATTTATTTTTAACTGATTAATGAAAAGTGGTGAAGAGGAAAGTAAAAAAAAAAAAGCTGAACAGCTAGTAAGAAAGGAACCAGAGAGACCGAAAGAAAATGAAAAGGCAACTAGCAAAAGCAAGTGGCGACTGACCGCAACGGGAGAAATGGACACAGTAGCCGGTACCTGAAGGAAGAAGTTAAAACTGAATTTTTTTATTCCCTCAAAATTCCATTTGGCTTTTTGGAAGAACTGTCTAATTTAGCTTATGGACAGTAAGAACGATATGACCTTTCCAGCGCTGGAGGCAATTACTATTCTTCGGGGACTAAAGTACTTTGATTTAATTAAAAAGAACGAAATTTTTTATTGGATTTAATAAGAACTCTACTTTATACTGGATTTTAAGAAATCTTCTTTATACAGAATTTGAAGAACTCTACTTTATACGGGATTTTAAGAATTCCACTTTATACAATATTTTAAGAACTCTGTTTTATATGGGATTTTAAGAACTCTACTTTATACTGGATTTTAAGAAATCTTCTTTAAACAAGATTTTAGGAACTCTACTTTATACTGGGTGTTAAGAAACCTTCTTTATACATTATTTTAAGAACGCTACTTTACATGGGATTTTAGGAACTCTACTTTATATGGGATTTTAAGAAATCTTTATATAGGATTTTAGGAACTCTACTTTATTCTGGAATTTAAGAAATCTTCTTTATACAGGATTTTAAGAACTCTAATTTATACGGAATTTTAAGAACTACTTTATACAGGATTTTAAGAACCCTTCTTTACACTGGATT
>NC_089796.1:32425409-32445409 GCF_040412425.1 Macrobrachium rosenbergii | reverse complement strand
TGGGAAGCCCTTCTTTGTGTGTTTTAGGAAGTCCAAACATAATGCCATAAGTAGAACCGGTACTATCAAGAGAATGGTATTTTTCCTCAGTTATAATATTCTTATCTTTAAGACACTTTAAAAATCTGTCGATCCGGTCTTCAATTTTAAAAATGGTTGCAAAGTCTGGTTTACCTAGGAGTTTAAATTTAGTGTTGTCTTTTAGAATATTTTCAACCTTATCAGTATAATCTGATTTGTTTAGTAAGACAACGCCCTTACCTTTGTCATATCTAATTATATACCAGTTATTAAATTTAATATCATCCCGACAAATCCACTTACCTTGGGTAGTTTGTTTAAATTTAAAGATAAACTTGACCCTTTGATGACCTCATGTGTTGTGTACAAGTTCAATTGCCCTAGATGTAATTTAGGGACCTATGTGGGATCAACACAGAGGTTACTAAGGGTCAGAACTGATTCCCATAAGGGCGTTAGCTATCGAACTGGTAGCAAACTTGCTAGTCCTGAATTCTCCAACATCAGGCAACACGCCAATAAATGCAAACATAACATACAATACAAAGATTTTGTAATATTGGGACGGGCATCGAATGGCAAACTACTGACAATCCGGGAATCCTTTTTTATTAAACAACTTGTTCCCCAATTGAACACAGTCATCCTCGACAACTCTTTACCTTACGTGAGCTGTTGCCTTTTGTCGTCTCTGGTTTGTTCCTTCAGACTTTCGTCCTTCCTTCCTCTCTTGATGTTTGATCCTGCTACAACTAGTTTTTTTAATTTTTGCTATATATAATGAATTATGTCCGGTATTTGTATTTTAGCACTTTTAATGTTAATTTTATTGTTTTTTTATCTTTATAGCTTGAAAATGAAACCTTTATGTTTTGAAACGTTGCAATAAATGTATTTTATGGACCACCTGAGATGTACTTCCTTTTCAACTGTCTTCTATATATATATATATATATATATATATATATATATATATATATATATATATATATATATATATATATATATATGTGTGTGTGTGTGTGTGTGTGTGTGTGTGTGTGTGTGTCATTTCAGCCTTTAAAGTCCATTGTTGGATGTAGGCCTTCCCAGGTTCCTCCATAGATTTCTATCCTCCGCTGCTCTGTGCCACTGCCGTTTTGTTGGTCTAAGTCATCTCGCCAACGGGGTTTTTTGTCCTCCTTGGTTTCTTGTGTGTCCTTGGGGTGTCCAGAAGGTTGTTCGTGATGTCCATCTGTTGTCTGTCATCCTGGCAATGTGCCCCGCCCAGTTCCACTTGAGCTTACTTATGGTTTCAAGGATATGCTTTGCTTTACGTTTTTGACGTATCCATTTGGCTGTTTTTCTATCCTTCCAAGTTAGATCTAGCATAATTCTCTCATGTGCCCGCTGCATTGTTCACAATCTAAGGGAAAGCTATTTTGTTAGATTCCAAGTTTCGTCCCCATAGGTAACAGTGGGGAGGAAACACTGATCATAGACTTTCCTTTTTAAGATGATAGGAATCTTCTTATTTTTTAACACTGCACTGCTCTTCCAAACTCGTGCCAACCGAAGGTTATTATTTTTTTTTTTTTTTTATGTCCCTCTCTTTGGAGGCGTCATATAGAGAGATTCGTCGTGCAAGGTAGATGTAGTGGTCTACTTCCTCAATTTGTTGATTTTCAATTTCAAGTATGTCATTTGCATTTTCAGTGTATTTATTGCTCATGACTTTGGTCTTGCGGAAATTCATGCGGAGGCCTACTGATTTGATTGCTTCATTTAGCTCAGTGAGCATTTGTTGACGCTCCTCTTTGGTGGGGCAACAATAATGATGTCATCAGCAAATCTTAGGTGACTTAGCTATTCTCCATCTATTCTTATTCCTTTTTCTTGCCAGTCGAGTTGTTGGAAAGCTCTCTCCAGGCAGGCAGTAAACAGTTTGGGTGAGCTTGTGTCACCTTGTCTGACTTCTCTCTTGAGTCGGAATGGTTCTGAGACCTTGTGGAGGCGAATAAATGATGTTGCATGGTCATAGATGTGACAGAGGACATTGATGTAAACTGAGTCAACTCCCTGTTCTTCCAGCGCTGACATGACCTCCTCAGTTTCGACCGAGTCAAATGCTTTGGTGCAATCTACTAGTGCTACCACTAGTGGGATTTTATATTCGTTTGTTTTCTCAATGATCTGGTTTACTGTTTGTAGATGGTCAATTGCAGAGTAGCCTCTTTTAAAGCCTGCGTGTTCCCATGGCTGATTTTCATCAAGCTTACCTGCAATTCGAACCTGGTCTAACAATTGTCGGCTCCAAACAATCGACTCGGCCGTTCGTCGAAGGCAGTTTCACCCAGTGTACAGCGGAGAGGAATGCAGGGCATGCGTCCTGACAAGATACAGGAAGTCTCTGAAGAATGCATCTCCGAGGCGGCGGCTGGCTTGGACGGTGTTGGTCGACATTTAGGCCTATCGGATCTCCAAAAGGTCATACAGCCAGCAAAAAAGCAGAGGGAAAGGATCCGTAAATATTAAGTACTTAGAGGTTAAGGTACTACCTGGCGGCTAGCCTCACTATGCCTACTAAGCTTCCCCATACCTAACTACTCCCACATCGCGTGATGGGGTGAAAAGGGGGGCCCCATTGTTTCCCCCAGATCAGGCGATTGGGGAAGGGATTCCTATCTGCTACAAACTGGTGCTAACAGCTATTATCTGGTTCCTAATACGCTTGTTTCCTCCCTCGCCCGCCATCTTACCTGGCCCGATCTTCAAATTAACAGAGAGCTGCATTTCAAAATTAATGATGCACTGGCATCTAAAGGAGGGAGGGATAAATCTGACAGTATATATATATATATATATATATATATATATATATATATATATATATATATATATATATATATATATATATATATATATATATATATATATATATATATATATATATATATATATATATATATATATATATATATATATATATATATATATATATATATATATATATATATATATATATATATATATATATATATATATATATATATATATATATATATATATATATATATATATATATATATATATATATATATATATATATATATATATATATATATATATATATATATATATATATATATATATATATATATATATATATATATATATATATATATATATATATATATATATATATATATATATATATATATATATATATATATATATATATATATATATATATATATATATATGTATGTATGTATATATACATATATATATATATATATATATATATATATATATATATATATATATATATATATATATATATATATATATATATATATAATATATATATATATATATATATATATATATATATATATATATATATATATATATATATATATATATATATATATATATATATATATATATATATATATATATATATATATATATATATATGTGTGTGTGTGTGTGTGTGTGTGTGTATATTGACTGTGTGTGTATATTGGGTGTTTCTAAATTAGAGCTCCCTCTACAGCATAAACTAAAATTGATGTGGACAAAAACAAGGGTAATTCAGAAAAGGTATTTATTTAGAGTTTCTCTCTGAGTATTTAATATATTGTGTGGCCTCCATCTGCCTGTACCGCAGCCTCCATTCTTGAAGGGTATGATTTCAGTAAATCGCAAAAGAGCTGAGACCCAAACTCCATTTCCCTGATCGCTTCGTCACCTCTCTTTGCAGGTTGTCGAGCCTTGGTATACCATCATAGGTCACTGTGCGCGCTTCAACACGATCCTTTAAGATACTACCAATGTTTTCACACATATTAAGGTCAGGGAAGCTACCTGGAAATTCAATTGACAAGAAGAAATCGATACTACTGTTTCGAAGCAGCTCCTGTGTCTGAAGAACCTTGAAACATGGTGCCTTATCATACAAAAATGTGACTTCTTCAACAGATAACACATTTTCAGGATCATTGAGGAATGGAAATACTCCACCAGTAAGCACAGTTTCCCTGACGTATTCGCCATTCTATGACTGTTCTTTTTCTTTGATGATCCACATTAACCGTTTGGCTGTGAAACAGAGAAAAATTCCTAATCATTTAGGAAATTTCACAACTTGGCAATAGCGCACATCATCGCCAATATAATCTAACTTTGCAGCCCAAATGATGTCATTTTTACGATATGGCTTCCTGACGCCATAAATGAAGAATTCATCTGATGCAGCAGCATGGAGAAAGTCAGCTTCATCCCAATCATTAAGAAATGAACCACAAAACCAAGCATGGTCTTCTCTCTGTCGCTGAGTGATGTTGGGCTTGCTGATAATATGAAATGGCTTGATACCAGATTTTTTAAACTCACGATATACAGCACTATAACTTCTCTTCTTTCCCCTTTCTGTTTCTAGTTCAAGCACCAATTTATAAAGACATTCTTGGTCTACCCACTGCCTCAGCTATGATGTCTTTTGACTTCTGAGAAAGGACTTCAGGCCTTCCAAGATTCTCACCCTTTTCACAATGACAGTCATATGGATTTTTGTTCCAGTTTCATATAACAAAGGATTAATTTCTTTTAATGTATTTAGCTATCAGAAACATGAAATGAAGTATGCGCCAGCATCCTGGTTTTTCTGAAGGTTATAGTTGGATTGGTCAATCCATCTGATTTCCTCTGTAAAGTTAATATGGTTGTAGCCTAACTCCATCACTCAGTCCAAAAATACAAGAAATGTAAAATGAAAAAGAGCTTAATAGAAACTTAAAATAATGTACTTGGAGATAGGCTATAGTAGAAAACTTCATAACTCTCCATTTGTTCTGTGGAGGAGGGGCTCTAATTTCAAAACACCCGGTGTACATACCGGAAAGTTATGAAGTTTTCTTCTATAGCCTATCTCTAAGTACCTTATTTTAAGTTTCTGTTAAGCTATTTTTCATTTTAAATTTCTTGTATTTTCAGACTGACTGATGGAGTTAGATACAGCCATGGCTAATGACTCGGAGGAAATCAGATGGATTGACCGAATGCAGGCTATAACCTTCAGAGTGGCCTTGCATGCTGGCACATCCTTCATTTCACGTTCCTGGATAGCTAAATACATTAAAAGAGATGAATCCTTTGTTAAAAGGATTCATCGCGAAAAGAGCAAGAATCTTGGACGCCTGAAGTCCTTTCCCAGGTGTCAAAAGACATCATAGCTGAGTCAGTGGGTAGACCAAGAAAGTCTTTACGTAAACTGGCTCTTGAACTCGAAACAGAAAGGGGAAAGAAGAGAAGTTATAGTGCTGTATATCATGAGTTGAAAAAATCTGGTACCTAGCCATTTTGTGTTATCAGCAAGCCCTACATCACTGAGCAACAGAGAGAAGACCGTGCATGGTTTTGTGGTTTATTTCTTAAAGATTGGGATGAAGTTGACTTTCTCCATGTTGCCGCATCAGATGAATTCTTCAGTTACACAGTCAGGAAGCCAAATCAAAAAAAGGACCTCATTTGGGCTGCAAAATTGGATGAGATTAGCGATGACGTGTGCTATCACCAAGTTGTGAAATATCCTGAATGTTTGGGAATTTTTCTCTGTTTCACAGCCAAATGGTTAATGTGGATCATCAAAGAAAAAGGACAGTCAAGGAATGACGAATACTTCAGAGAAACTGTGCTAACTGGTGGAGTATTTCCTTTCCTCAAAGATCCTGAAAATGTGTTATCTGTTGAAGAAGTAACTTTTTTGCATGATAAGGCACCATGTTTCAATGCTCTTCAGACACAGGAGCTGCTTCGAAACAGTGGTATCGATTTCTTCTTGTCAATTGAATTTCCAGGTAGCTCCCCTGACCTTAATGTGTGTGAAAACATTGGTAGTATCTTAAAGGATCGTGTTGAAGTGTGCACAGTGAACTATGATGATATACCAAGCCTCGACAACCTGCGAAGAGAGGTGACCGAAGTGTTCAGGGAAATGGAGTTTGAGTCTCAGCTTTTTTGCAGTTTGCTGAAATCATACCCCTCAAGAATGGAGGCTGTGGTACAGGCAGATGGAGGCCACATAGCATAATAAATACTCAGAGAGAAACTTAAATAAATACCTGTTCTGGATTACTTTTGTTCTTGTCCATATCAATTTTAGTTTATGCTGTAAAGGGTGGCTCTAATTTTGAAACACCATATATATATATATATATATATATATATATATATATATATATATATATATATATATATATATATATATATATATATATATATATATATATATATATATATATATATATATATATATATATATATATATATATATATATATATATATATATATATATATATATATATATATATATATATATATATATATATATATATATATATATATATATATATATATATATATATATATATATATATATATATATATATATATATATATATATATATATATATATATATATATATATATATATATATATATATATATATATATATATATATATTTATATATATATATATATATATATATATATATATATATATATATATATATATATATATATATATATATATATATATATATATATATATATCTGTGTGAGTCTTTACCCCTTTCAAGGAGTGGCTCTTCAATGTTTTGCCTTTCTGGTTCTCTGCGATTTTTGGGGTGAAGCTACTAGGAAAATGCTTTGATCCAATGTTTTCCAGTTGTTTTGTTATAAGGGCATTCTTTGTTCTTTACTACATAAGTAATATTGATGCTTATATTCATATATTCTGAAAGAATGTGATGGAGAAGAAATAAAGACAGTAGACAAGTTCAAATAATTGGGGTTTATAATAGAAGCTAGTGGAAGAATGGATGAGGAAGTAAAACATCAGATATAAGTAGGTTGGTGCTATTTGAGGGTTCTCTCTGCAGTCCTTTGTGACAAAAGAGTGTTATTAAGACTGTTAGGAACAATCGTTTGCCGATTGTTCCCTTAGTGGGTTGTTGTCTCCTTTATTTGTGTTTTTTTCATGCTGGTGAGTTGACGTCTGCCATGGAGTGCTTGACAGCGTCAGTCAGGTTCGTAGCAGCAACGAGTCAGGCTAAGGGCAGCTGCGAGCCAGCTGGAGTAGCAGCAGCAGGTATTCGTACTTGAGGGTCAGGTCTCGGCAGCAGAGCGTTGGAGAGCATTTTTTACCATGATGGTTGTCTTGTTGACTCTGTTATGGGCGCCCGGTATTGAAGGAGGACTTCAGCACTTTTTTTTGAGGACCAGATGGTTGCCGTGTCGGCTCTGTCGTGGTCGTTCGGTGCTGGAGAAGGAACTCGGTGCATTTTTTTTGAGGACGAGATGGTTGCCGTGTCGGCTCTGTCGTGGTTCCCCGATGTTGGAGGAGGACGTCAGTACTGTTTCTGAGGACGAGGTGGTTGTCATTTCGACTCTGTCGTGGTCGTCCGGTGTTGGAGGAGGACGTCAATACCGTTTCTTTATGCTGCTTCATTTTTGTATTTATGTTATTAATGCTGCTTTTTGTTATACCGCCTTGGTATTATATTATTTATACTGTTTGAATGTTGTTCATGTTACTTGATTATTAATAATGTTTACGCTGCGGTCCCATATTATTTATGCTACCTGTTGTTTATTTGTAATGTTTGTTGAACTGCCCATGCCTATGTTTTTGGTGATTTTTTAATGTTCATTTATGTACTGACTCTTATTTTAATTTTTTTTGGTTTTGATTCTTGCTGTATTTCTTGGTAATGTTCATTTAATTGTTTATTCTAAATTGAGCCAATTGACTCATCTCTAAATATGTACAGTATATACCTTATTGTAAATAAATTCATTTTAAGGTACCTTTTTGGTTTAGCTTTGCTCCTCCCTCCTTTGTTTGTCACCTCTCGTCAGTCATTACAGCCTAATTGCGTATTTTCTTTTAAGAACCTGTTGATCTCGAGAGGCGAGATCGTAATAAAGACTAAAAGGAAAGTTCCATACGGAAGTGGTTTGTCACCTCTCGTCAGTCATTACAGCCCAATTGTTTGTTTTCTTTTAAGAACCTGTTGATCTTGAGAGGCGAGATCGTAATAAAGACTAAAAGGAAAGTTCCACACGGAAGTGGTAAGACCAGCTATGCTATATGGTACAGAAACGGCAGGTATGACAAAAACGGAAGAGAAGAAAATGGACATAGCAGAGATGAGAATGTTAAGATGGATGCCTGGTGTAGAGGGGGAATATAGGATTAGGAATGAATATATCAGACTTTCAACAAAGATGGCTGATATTTCGAAGGAAGTGCAGGAGGGGAGACTGAGATGGTACAGACACCTACTGAGAGGGGAGGAAGACCATATTGGGAGGCATGCTATGGAGATGGAGGTACAAGGTAGAAGAGGCAAGGAAGACCAAGAAAGAGATGGAGAGACTGTGTGAGGGAGGACCTGAGAGAGAAGGGACTTGACGAAACAAAAGCGCACCGCAGAGGTAAATTTAGATGGAAGTGGCTCATCCAAAACTGTGACCCCCGTATAGAAAGTGGACCGAGCTGAAGAAAAAGATGGGAAAGGTAACATGCTCTTGCTCTGGCTGGGCAATACTCATGGATAATAGTAAGTGAGGCTGTGTGGTGACTATAGTAGCATTATACCCATAATTACAAATGGCTTAACATCCACTGACAAATCCCTAGGGCACATTAGCAGCTTTAACACATTTTTATTTACTAAGAAAACAGGAGTATGGTATCAGGATTTACAGTTTGGTATTAAGATTCATGTTTTACCTCTGTGGCATATTTGTTTTGTTACTGGTGGTGGTGGAATTTGTAAAACAGAGGGGAGGTTACAGCTGTTTGCTCAGCTAAGATTTAGGTACATGGTAGTGAACTACAGTAATTTTTAGTTTAGTTGACGATACAGTGGTTTATGTCTGAATCTGACCACTATAGGAATATCTCCTCTGTATGAAGTGAAATATTATTTCCAAGGTAGGAAAAAGTTCACATAGGTTACCTAAAGGTTTACATAGGTATTTCCTACAAAATCCTTCTGTATCCTATTACAACCTCTCATTGCTAAAAATGATGGGCAAATGCTACGGGGGAATCGTAGTTAATAACTGGGGTTTTTAGGAGGGTCCATGCCCATCCCTATGGTTAGGTTAGGAAGGATAGGTTATTGTGCATCCAAGAATTTTATATATTTTCATTTTTCCAATCCATAACCATCAGTCTCCTGCTGTGGTCACCCTTTATTGCTAATTATAAAGAGCGTTCCACTGGGCTAATTTGTGTTGGAAATTATCACGAATGGAGGAACGAATCATGAAATTTAGGCTATAAAGCCAAGCACTGGGTCATTCAGTGCATAAGACTATAGAAAGAGGGCGATGGTGTGGCTTAGCAACAAGATAAAGAGATCCAGAAAAAGAGATGAAGTACAAAGATCTAAAAAGATAAATTAATAAAACCCAACAGCTGCATTAACTGCAGAGTTGAACAGCAAGACAGAAGAAAGGAAACAGGGTTGGATGTAAAGTAAAAGACTAAAAAGAGGGTGCAGCTAGAGGGCCAAATGACACTAAACAACCAAATTTTATCAGCTTTTTAGTGTGGGAGCTACAGAGATTTGTATTACATCTCAGTACAAAAGGTTTGATAGCTAAAGTCATCAGCTGGTGTGATGGGGACCTCCAAATGGTCATTCTTAAGTTATGCCGTTGGTGCTTTGAGTAGGGGTCACTACTTGAACTGCCCCCCAAAACAGGTTTAAATTACATTTTGGAGTACATCAGTCAAACCTGTGATAAAAGTTTTTTCTTGGCACTGTGATTACAGATGTGCCATTCTTAAATTTAAGAAGGGCCGAAAAGGGGCGTTACTGTCACATTTAAATCACAATTTGAGTACATCAATGAAACTTTCTGGAAATATACCTTAGAGCTTCCTGATGAAGGATCAGTAATTCAGTAATTCTTAAGTGTCAAAACCCATTTAAGAACGACCTAAAGAGGACGCTATTTTTTGCATATTTGAAACACGTCTTACGTACATTAATGAAACTTTGTATAAATATCCTTTAGACTTTCCTGATGAAGGATCAGCAGCTCTTCAGTGTCGTAACTGGTGCAAAATGCATTTAAGAATGGCCTAAAGAAGGTGTTATTATTAGCACATTAAAAAGGCCAATATTCACTTTTTAGGCCTATGTGTTCACTCATGTCATCTCTCCACATGTGTCACACCACTGTATTGTGAGCTCTTCTGTTTATCTTATCACTACTGTTGTTTCACTGAATATATAAGCAATACAATTTTAGAATGACAGTACTAATTGTGCCTTTTCTTTTCAGGTGCTCGTGATTATAAAAATTAAAGTTGCACAGTACCAGTATAGTGGCAACTTTGCTTTGTATGGAAGTTAGCCAGTTAAGAAGGGTCTAAATTGATAAGTTTATATTATTGCCTTGGGCAGAGTAATAGAACACAATTTTGGTAATATTTTGTAATTAAGTTAAAATTTTGATATCCTACTAATTTATTGAGATCTTTTGTGAGTTTATGGGGTTATTTCAAAACTTAAGGGTTTGAGATCTTTTTATGAGCATCTACAAATTGAGAGCTGTGTGTGTTGTACACATTGCTGGATTATTATGTTAAATGAAATTAAGATGTCTTTCTTGAGCTGTTTATTTTCACATGAAAATTAGTTACTGATGTAGCTATATAGAACGTGTTCTAGCTTAGAAGAAAGCCTTTTTATTTCAGATATCATGGAGTCATCTGATCCTGCCAACAACGCTGTTCCTGGCTCCAGGCATGACAGGTGTTGTATTCTCCATGCTGGGAAGCCCTTGGAGAAGAAACAACGTTGTGATGTTTTACCCTTCCATGAGAAGAACTGGAGTACTGTGCAAGCCACAGCTGAGAAGAGGCATGCAAAACCCCAATTTCAGAAATCAGTTTATTATGACTTGGTTGTCAGCTTGCCCAAGAGCCCAGATGAGAATGATGGTTATCATGTGTCCTGCTACCAGAAATTCACAGCCGTTACATCCACAACATCCACTCCTGGAGATAGACTGTCTGACTCTAGTGACAGGAATTTGGTGCATTTATGTTCCGATGCAAGGGTAGATGACGATGCTGAACCCTCATCATCTGGAATTCTTCCTGTCACCTGTCTTTTCTGTAATCAAAAGAGGAAGAAAAAAGGTGGGGCTATTGAACTTTTAGGATCGTGTGAAACATTAGAAGCAGGACAGAGGATTCAAGAGGCTGCTGAACTACTTCAGGATACAGCTGCCCTTTCAAAAGTCGTTGGTGTAGACCTGGTGGCAAAAGAGGCTAAGTATCATCATTCATGCAAGAGCACATTCTTGCTTGCAGCCAATAGAACTTCTAGTACTGAACAGAAAAAAGATGACATTCCACAGAAAAAGACGATAATTCCTGTTAGAAATATCCATGAATATGTCGAGAAGTTTGTAATTGCTGATAAACATGCAGAACTGTTGACATCTGTGTATGATCGTTATTTGGACTTTTGTTCATCTGCTGATGAGTCTCCTATGTATAGGCACAGTTTGTTGCGAAACCTAACAAATAAGTTTGGGTCCAAAATCAAGGTCCAGAGTCCAGTAGGTAAGAAATTAGGTGGTATTCTGTACAACGCTGTAATTGCTGATGATTCTGTACATGTGGCTTATGACCACACAGAGTCCGAGGAATGACTTCTCAACCAAGAAGCTGTAATGTTGCAAAAGCAGCTGTTAAATGCTACAAAAAAAGATGTACCAGATAATCCAGCACTGAATGACATCAGAGATGGGGACACAATTGCACCCCAGCCCGTGATGAACTTCTTCAAAGTTCTGTAAACAGGCAACATATCTGACCAATGTGGAAAACAAATTAAACGTTGTATTGATCCCGTAAGTCAGGATGCATTGTTTGTTGTCCAAAGAGGCCGCGCAGAACCAGCAAAACAGCAACTCTAGGTATGGCTATAAGATCTATCACAGGTAGCAAGAAGCTTGTTGAAGTTCTGGATAGGTTTGGGCATTGTCTCAACTATTCATGATTGGAGGAACTTAAAACATCAACTGCTGAAGCCATCCAAGAGAGGAAAGAAGCTTGCCCGGAGGACACTTTGGCAGGAGCTCTAATGGGACTTGCATTTGACAACTTCGATGAGATCACACAGATGTTGGTCGTGAGCGATGCACTGCATGATACAATGGGAATTCTGTATCAAAATTTGCCAGGAGATTGTACCAACAGTCAACAGAGTAATGAAACACTAACACTAGTTAGAAGGGCAACACCAAGAGCAAAGAAAGCTGTCAAGAAGAGGGTTCTCACTGTCGCAGACACATCTCTTGCCCCCTATTTTGGTGTCCCCAAAATAGCGACCTTTACCTATAAGAACACATCCATTTTTACTCTACCTGATGAGCCAGCATTTGAGACTGATGTTCTTCCCATGTGGATTGGCTCCTTTGCCATCTTCTACAAGGATCAGCTACCAAAACAGGAAGTGAGATACATGCCAAACCTTAATGAGCCCATCACCAGCTTTTTGGTAGTGTCACAAAACCTTCGAACAACCCAGAAGTGTGCTGAAGAATGCAACCAAGAATATGGACTGGTTACATATGACCTTGCAGCAACAAGACCAGCCATGCAAATCCAGGCTACAGAATCTCCAGCATTTGACAATGTTTTCATCATGATGGGTGCTTTCCATATAGAGATGGCATTTTTCAAGGCCCTTGGAAAACTCATAGCAGAATCAGGAGGACTGGACTTGCTTATAGAGACTGGTGTCATTCGACCAGATTCTTTGATTGGGTTCCTCACAGGAAAACACTTCAACCAATGCAAAAGGCTCCATCCTCTACTTGGCCTTGCCTTCGAAAGCCTGCATTTCAAGGCCTTTCTAGAGACATGTGATCACAGAGAAGAGCTTCATACCATGATATCTACTGTGAAAGGAAATACCAATACAGGAGAAAATGGGCTTGAACTGGTGATCAGGACAGATCTTTTTGAGAAGTGTTCGAAAGAGTATTCTGAATTCACCAAGACAACCGTATCAGGAGCTCATGGATACACTGCAAAGTTCTGGATGATGTATGTGAAGTACATTAACATATTTCATCAACTTGAAAGGGCTATCCGGACAAATAACATCGAGCTCTCTGTCTTCACACTGACACCGATTATTGACCTGTTCTTTGCCACAGGCCACATCAACTATTCCCATTGGTTAACAAAATACCAATTGGACTTATCGAATATTGATGAGACTCATCTCAGCCTTAGAGAGATACCTAATCAGGGTGTATTCACAGTGCGAAGGACAGAACATAATTTCAGCAGATTTCCTGTGGATTTGACACTGGAACAAACTTTCAATGCTGATGCCGCATCTCGACTGACAGGAATCACCTCTTTCACTAATGACTACTCTGCTCACCTCAGATGGATGGTAACAAAGGCTACCCAAGCATTGTTCATTAGTCAGTTGCAAGAGATGACAGCATTGATTAGCAAAGAAGATGTCACTACAGAACTTAGGCCAAGACACATTCAACGTGACAATGAGGATCTTCAGAAAATCATCAAACAAATCTTAGATACTAACAATCCATTTGAAAAAAAGGAAGCTTCAGAAGTATTGTACAACATTTGCACAGGAAAAGTTACCAATGATGAAATCCATGAAAGCCTCCTCAGTGTACCAACCAAAGGAAAAGTCAGACACAAGGAATTCATCTAGGCTTGCGTGAATGATCCAAACAAGTTTGAAAGTCCAATAAAGAAGGAAAAACTGAAAACCTTTGTAGATGGCTGTGCAAGCAATCATTGGACAAAGAACATGAAAGCTGCAGCCCTTAAAGGATCACATGATCTGATGGGACGTCTCCTTGCGCTGTCCACCAAGAAGAGACTTGACATGCAGCATATTCTCCAATGCCCATTGATCCCAGTACCTCTGTCTTTGGCCAGCCCTGAAGAAGTAATGGCAAAGACCAATAAGAGTGCACTCTATAATATATTGGAGAGTAAAGCGGAAGGTCTCAAAGAGCAGCCAAAGGAAGTCAGTGCTTACATCATAGATGGACAGTTCCTCTTACAGACCTTGCCACCAAATTTGCCCTCCACATACGAAGGGTTAGCCAGAGGTATTCTTACCCAGACTTTAACAAAGTCAGCCAAAAGCATACACATAGCCTTTGATGACTATCCACGGCCTTCAGTAAAGGACACTGAAAGAGACAGGCAGGGATCTGATGACAGAACCTTCATCATCACAGGGTCAGAGCAGAGAAAAGTGCTAAGAAATCTAAACGATGCCCTAAAGTCCAAGTCCTTCAAGAAGCAGTTACCTCAGTTTCTTGCCAATGAATGGCAAGACTCTTCGTATGCTAACATTTTGGGGGATCGTGAAGTCTTCCTAGATGTCCAAGGGGAATGTTATAAGTTCCAGGTGACAGAGGGTATGATACAGCAAAACAAAGTGGTTAGATTAAAGAACAACCATGAAGAGGCAGACACAAAGATTTGTCTGCATTCCTTATCAGCTGATCGTGAGAATGGACGCACAAAGGTCAGGGCATCCGACACAGACATTGCAGTGATGTTATTGTACCACTGCAAAAGACTTCAGTCAACATTGTGGATGGATATTGGAACAGTTTCAAAGAACAATCGTCGTTACGTCAGCCTGACTGCAATATGGAAGGAACTAGGACCAGATCTTTGTGCAGCGTTGCCAGCTTTCCATGCCTTCAAGGGATCAGGCTATACATCGGCGTTTGTCAGAAAAGGGAAGGTCAGTTCTCTCCAAACTCTAGAGAAGCAACCTGACTACCAGAATACTTTCAGAATAATGGCAATGAGCTCTACAGTTTCTAACAGGACGAAAGAAGCTTTCAGAATTTCACAGCTACAATGTATGGAGCTGAGGATAGAGCAAACACTAGACTGAATGAATGGAAGTATGAGAAGTTCATGAAGACATATGGACCAAAGGGAAATGAAAACCCCCTACTAGCCAGTTTGAAGGGCATAGATGCAAGTGGAATACCACCTTGCGAAGATGAGCTCAATTCTCACATTAAGCATGCCTCCTTTGTTGCTAACATGTGGACAAGAGCAGCATCCCTCTGAAGAAAATGGCTGGCAGTTGGTTGGTGGCCATTACAAACCTGTTTGGTTTGAAAGGGAAGCAACTCCTTGAATGCCTTATCCCAGAGACAGAGGACCTGGAAGCATTGGACAATGATGAGAAGGACGACATGGACATTGCATCTTCAGATGAAGATGGGTGTTGCGATGAGGATGACTAGAATCTTGTTACAGAAAGGCAGGCTGAGGTTATAATTAGCTATACCAGTAAATACTAGTTGAACTCATGATTATAAGCATATTCACATATCTTTTTCCAAACAGAGAGAGAGAGAGAGAGAGAGAGAGAGAGAGAGAGAGAGAGAGAGAGAGAGAGAGAGAGTGTGTGTGTGATTCATCAGCAGTTTTGATGTTTCATCTCATAAACTTTAGCAATAGATTTATAGCAAATGTGATACATGTATGTGTATACCACTTAATATGAGTATGTCTATCAAAAGGCAGTTTTGGTTTCAAAGTGCATAATCAATTGCAAATAGACATGTTACCAGCATATCATTAGATAGCAATGTTTTACCACAATATCTTCTACCACTACTACTACCTTGCAAAAGGTGTGAAACATTAGATTAAAAAAAAAAAACTAATAATTCATGAGTTAGATACGTTAGATATTTACATTATAATATCCGGGTAAATACCATAAATAAATATCGAATTATAAACAGTATTGGCACGTATTATATTTCACTCTTCACCAATGCACTTTTTCTTGTATGAATAAATACTTAAACATATAAATTTGTAGTTCCTTTGTTCTTCTATATAAGATAAAAAAATATTCCCACGAAGTTTTATTTTCATGATATATAAAGAGGTCATGGAGCTAGAAAATATATTTTAATCCGTCATGTTCTAATTTAGCACTCTCTTAAGGCTTTTCTTAAATGGGTTTTGCACAAAATTCGACACTTGAGAACTGCTGATCCTTTACAAGAAAAGTCTAAAGGATATTTTTACAAAGTTTCATTAATGTACGTAAGACGTGTTTTAAATGTGCAAAAAATAGCGCCCTCTTAGGTCGTTTTTAAATGGGATTTGCCCCAAATTTGATTCTTAAGAATTACTGATCCTTCATCAGGAAGCTCTAAGGTATATTTCCACAAAGTTTCATTAATGTACTCAAATTGTGATTTAAATGCGACAGTAGCGCCCCCTTTGGGCCCCTCTTAAATGCGTTTGCACCAACTGCGCCAATTAAGAATGGCACATCTGTAACCAGTGTCCCAAATCGAAACTTTTATCACAAGTTGGATTGATGTACTCCAAAATGTAATTTAAACCTGTTGGGGAGGGGGGAGAGTTCAAGCAGCGTCCCCTACTCAACGCACCAACGGCATAACTTAAGAATGACCATTCGGAGGTTCCCATCACACTAGCTGATGACTTTAGCTTTCAAACCTTTTGTACTCGAGATGTATATAATACAAATCTCTGTGAGCTCCCGGACTATTTCGTCATCCAGGTATTGCTCTACTTAACAACTGCACCTTTTAGTGACACTGGGAAAGTTTAATAATAATAATAAAAAATCTTTTCATAAATGAAACAACTGTCCATAAATTCTAAACTTACTTCTTTCAGACTTTTCAGAAATCCCACCTCTTCTTCTTCCATTGCTACGCATGATGACAGAGCTCTGTTTATAGCAGTCATGTTGCTCTTACGTCTCTTCGCCAACTGCATAAATCGTCAGATTAGATATTAATACTCCCTAAAACTGCAACACCTGAGATCTTCGTTGCAATATAAGGAAAAAACATTATCTATAGTGCATCTTTTTCCATTTCATCCCAAAAATGAAATGAGAGAAAAAAAAATGGTAGCATTATCTTACAATGTCTTCATTACACTATATGCACATTTTGTAAAAGCTCAAATGCTATTGAAGCATAACGTTTCTGAGAGAGATAATTTACACTTTCATTATTGGAGAATAAAAGCAAAATTCTTCCTCCTCACTCTAAAAAACAACTCAGTAAACGATAAACAAGAATTATGAATGGCTGAAACCATACAAATGCAAAATTATCCTACTCCACTCACCTTGGCTATTATATTGGTGTGGGTCTTGTATCCATTTACTAACACCTTTTCTTTCATTACTTCATCCTGTCGTTTGTAATTGCTTTTCTCCGTTTCGTCCAGTAACTGAGATACTGAGAAGAAATCCTCAGTTGGCTTCAAATTGCTTTTCATCACTTCCAGCTCAAGTTGTCTTCCTTTAGTCTCGGAGAGGATACTTCTCAGCGTCTCATTCGCTTCTTGGATGTATCTGAATAACTTTTCATTGGTTTTCTTGGTTTCCATGAAGTCTCTTGCAATTTCGTTATCTATCTTTATATTTGAGAATATTAGTACTTTTTCTAGTTTTGAATTTCTTTCCATTAGGTTTTCAATATCGCAACAGGTAATTTTGTTTTCACTACAAATTTTGTCAATCTCATTTTCAACACTCTTGAACCACTCCTCAAAAGCTCTTCTCTTCCTCATTTCAGGTGAAGGACGTTCGTTGGTCTCTTCTAATCTTTTGACATATCTCAGCATATCAAGCAAGGCGAAATTAGGGCTGAAGCTCTTTGTAGATGTACCACTGAAAGCCCTACGACAGAAGGGACAGGACTTTGGGCCTTTATCAATGAGCCCCCCGATGCAGGCTGCACAGATAGAGTGGGAACAAGGGAGCAGGAGGGGACAACGCTCTTCCTCGTCAAGAACTTCGTGACAGATCCCACAATCCATTGGTGGATGAGAGGCCTGGCGATGGAAATTAAATAACATTTGAACAACGCTAAGACGTTCTCGGATGTAATTTGATCTAACTCTTAACCATAACTTTACCAATGAAGCTACAAAGTGACGTTTTCACCTGCTATTTTCGGGAAACAGCTATATGTGACAAACAAGGGCCTAAAAAAGATTACGCATCTCACGACCGGGTGAAGAGAATTTGGCAATTTTTTGTTATGGAACCCTTCAATTCTGAGTTAATTTTTCCAAAAACTTTAATCATCATTTGAGAGTTATCTCATGAAAATGTCTTCTAGCGTTCACAATACCCTTCTCTCAGTTATGAAAGATCGTAGTAACACAATTGTAGATGCACCTGCACAACAAAAATCTAAATTTTTCTGCGGTGTCAGAGCGTCACAGCTGGCCATATTTTTGAGTGACTTTGGCGGTGGTTTGCTCTCTGCTTGATTTACAAATGGTCTTTACCATGTTTCTCAATTTGAAAATAAGAAATCAAATTACAATCACTGCATTGTGCACTGTGAATCACTCCCAAGCTGATAACAGAGGTAGTACTATAAAATGTTTAAAGTTAATTATTACCACAGTGACTAGCTAAGTAACTCCAAAATATTAGTAATAGTTGTAGTTCCTCGCTGGGTGAGCGGGTTCCGTTCTCAGCTACCACTCTGTTGGTCGCGAGTTCGAATCTCCGACCGGCCAGTGATGAACAAGAGGAATTTGTTTCTGGTGATAGAAATTCATTTCTCGCTATAATGTGGTTCGGATTCCACAATAAGCTGTAGGTCCCCGTTGCTAGGTAACCAATTGGTTCTTAGCTGCGTAAAAATAAATCTAATCCTTCGGGCCAGCCCTAGGAGAGCTGTTAATCAGCTCAGTGGTCTGGTTAAACTAAGATATACTTAAACTTTGTAGTGGTGTCAATTTATGGAAACAAGCTACTGTACAATGGGTGGCGAGGTTTTTTAAACTAACGATTATGGTTATTAGTAACAACATCACTAAAAGTTTGTTTTCCAGGAGGAACTTAAACTGAAACACTCTTCAGAATCACACAGTTGTGAAAGAACAAAGATTTATTTCTTTTCAGTTTTCTGTAAAAGAAAGCTATTGAGGTCGCTATTTGTCTGTCAGTCCGCACTTTTTCTGTCTGCCCTCAGAACTTAAAAACTACTCAGGCTTGAGCGCTGCAAATTGGTAAGTTGATCATCTACCCTCCAATCATCAAACATACCAAAATGCAGCCCTCTAGCCTCGGTAGTTTTTATGTTATTTATGGTTAAAGTTAGCCATGATCGTGCGTCTGGGACTGCTATAGGTGCCAACAACAGGCCACCACCGGGCCGTGGCTGAAAGTCTCATGGGCTGCGGCTGAAAGTTTCACGGGCTGTGGCTGAGAGTTTCATACTGCATTATACCCTGTACAGAAAAAAAAGTTAAGTATACCTTAGTTTTACCAGACCACTGACCTGATTAACAGCTCTCCTAGGGCTGGCCCGAAGGATTAGACTTGTTTTACGTGGCTAAGAACCAACTGGTTACTTAGCAACGGGACCTACACTCGATTGCGCCGAAGAATCTTAAGCATTTTTTACTTGTTAAAATCTACCTCTGTGCTGATGCTGTATTGATTTTTAAGGCGGGTACAAACTTGTTGCATCTCCACGTATCGTATCATCGCTGCGCAGCAGTGTGGACGGGAAAGCGTTGCACCGTTGCGTATCAAAATATGATACAAACATACGCAAAGGGCTCCATCCGCCATCTGTCGATCTTTTGCTTTCGCATCAAAGGGATGATGCACAACTCACAATTATATCCTCGTGTGGACGGGGAGTGTGGCATTGTCCCGCGGCACGTTCAGCCCTGTCATGCTTGTGGCTGCCCGTGATTGTGTTTGTTATTTTTTGTATTTTTAGTGTGAAGCACTATCTACTAATGGACTGGAGTAAGGAGGACATCATTAGGCTCATAGAAAGCTTCCAGAAAAGGGACTTGATTAGGGATCCAAAACATATGGATCATTACAGCAA
>NC_089796.1:32407909-32420409 GCF_040412425.1 Macrobrachium rosenbergii | reverse complement strand
CTCCGTCACATGACACGATAAGAAAGCAAATTCTAAGTAATCAAGCTGCTCTGGTTCTGGTTAGGTGACTCGTGTATTTTCCATCTGCTGATCGTTGAATGATTCTTTCCTACTCCGAGATTTTTCTTCAAAGACTTCGGCCTTTGGCGGAGCAGTCCAAAGGGATCCAGCTGCCACAAAAGTAAATATGGTGAGCGCTGATACACAACACCCAAGTTTATTCTCGAATTACCTTTCATATGTTTATGTTTTCTGTAAAAGAAAACTATTAAGATGACTTTCTCTGTCCGTTCACAATTTTTCTGTCCGCACTTTTCTGTCCGCCCCAGATCTTAAAAACTACTTAGACTAGAGGGCTGCAAATTGGTATGTTGATCATTCACCTTCCTGTCATCAAACATACCAAATTGCAGCCCTCTAGCCTCAGTAGCTTTTATTTTATTTAAGGTTAAAATTAGCCATGATCGTGCGTCTGGCACCGCTATAAATGCCAACAACAGGCCACCACCGGGCCGTGCTGAAAGTTTCTTGGGTCTCGGCTCATACAGCATTATACGTTGCACAGAAAACTATATTACATCGAAGAAACTTCGGCGCATTTTTTGCTTGTTTATATTCATCTTTGTTCAGATTTACCATACTGACTTGAAGAAAGGTTTCGCCAGAATTAAGAAAGGCAAAGGCTGTGTTCGATGATGGTTATCTAGTGACTGACGTCAAACCCTTCGGAACCTGAAACACTCTGTGACGCTGCTTTTGGAAGGGATGAGAGCCATTTTGATGACATGCATTATGCACACATTTGGAGACGAGTTTCGGACATAGATGAAAGAAAAGAAATTAAGAAAGTGAAGAGGTATATTTCAGACAGTTTTTCATAGGCGGTGGAAAACTTATTTTATGATGAATATTTCTGAATTGGAAGGGGAGGGGGAAGCTTTAAATTAAAATGTTTGACCCAAGAGGAGCCCTTTCATGCAAGACTGAGGCAAGGTCGTATATAAGAGGAAATGATGTAAATGTAAAGAAATCTCTTATGGAGAAGTCCGCAAACGAATGTTTGTGAATACGAGCATATGATAAGTATGAGATTCATTTCCAAGAATAGGACTGCATAAGTTGGAGGAAAGGTTGCAAGTATGAGAAAGTGTACAACAGCAAGAAGTCAGGAACTGCGAGGAAGTTTACACTTATCAGAGAAGGCTGAGAGTGCAAGAGAAGATTCTAGATATGATGAAAATGGTCAAAAGACATCAAACGAGCTTTGGTTACAAGTATGGGAGAAGTTTACAAGTATGAGGGGCGACTGGATGATAAGTAAATTTTGTAAACATTAAAGAAGCTCTCAGCAATAAGAACTCGTCAAAAACAGGTAAACGCGAGAAAGAAATTAAAGTTTGTTGAAAGCCAAGAGATAATCAAATGATTACTGACTCTTAGAACCAAATACAAAGTAAAATTTTTAACTTCCATTCAAATGAGAGAAGGATTATCTCTTTAGGATATTTATCATCAGCACAGCTGTCTCCCCCGGTCTGTGGTTAATGGCACACGAAGGAAAACAATGAGGTTGTCCTTCTGATTCTTTTCTCGTCGTTATGTGATCACTGACAGAACTTTCAATACTTTTTGTATAGACTGAACGGCATAATTACTACAGAGGAAAAGTACTTTGACGGACTCCATTTTCATTACTTACATGGCGAAGCGAACAACAATTTAAGATAAAGTAAAAGAATAAAGTTTAAGGATCATCAATTTAAGGAGACTCATACGAAGACACAAAGTAGGGAGCTCTCGCTTTAAAGTTGAAAAGTACAAACCTCTTCGATCTCATTTAAAAAAAAACATGTAGTTGATGTATTCTTAAGTACATTCATTATTATATAGAAGTATGAGGTTTATCCTAAAGGGAAATAATCCAAGACATTAAAGACTAAAGAAAGAATGGATCGCTATTAGCTGGACTCCAAATAGAATTTTCAGCTAATCTCTTTGAGGTTACTTAAGAACGTTATCACCATTCCTTAGTGTGACTAGCAAATGTTTCATATTCTTAAATCTCGCAAAATATTTTACGACCACATAAGAAAAGTTGGCTGAGTGCCTCATTTCAACGTTGCCGAATCTGGCATCAAAACTTAGAGATCATTTGCGAGCAGCAATGGCCCATAAAGAGGACTAAACATATTTTAGAGAGATGTGATTTCCACCGAAATTTATTCCTGAAAACCATTCTCTTATTGAACAGATAAATTATGCGGAAAATAGTCATTCAATTAGAGTAAGATATTTTTGAATGAGACATTGATTTCCATTGAAAACGTAAAATGCTAAACACAACTCATTGATGAACTGTAACGAAAGAAAGCCACTTCATAAAGAACTAGATTATTTTAGAATTGGCGAAACAACTCTGATTACTCCACATTTTAATCTTTTCATGGTTCGGGATCTCATCACAAAGGAAAAATGCACATAGGATTCAGCAGAACTTATTTTCTTATCTCAGAACATAAAAAAAAAAACTAAATTGATGGTCACATAGAAACTTTCCGACTCAGACGCACTAGACCTTAACTCCAGCCATACTGAGAGGAACTTTGAGAGCAAAGTATTCGTTGGTTTTGTAAGACCACTGTGCATCACAATTTTTGTTGTTGTGGTCCCACAGTTGTTCCTGATGTAGTTACATCAAGTAGCGATATGGAACTTTCGCTTCCCTTTCATGGTTCTACGTATTTCCAACACAGACATTGACTTCCAAAGAATAAGAAAACATAATGTACAAATGACAAAACTCGCAACAGATGGTGGCGTGATGATCATGGCGTTTAATCTCGAACCATTAAATTTCCCAAAGGATTTCTCCATCTTTCCTGGTGATTGTCACCAGCCAGAGGTCATCTTTTGTTTGACAGGCAGAAACACGTGGATCACATAAATGCTCATTTGCATCAACAAGGAAAATATGAAGATGATTCCATCAGCATTATATATTCAAACTAATTTTTGCATTTTTCCGTTGCAGACTTCAGTGATTTCCATTTCTCCTATCATTTATGAGCCTCGTATTTCGCGTCGCTGTTTTGGTTATTCACAATGCATAGTTATTTCTACACTTGCAAGTGTATGTGCATGTATATACATTAAACAAACACACACACACACACACACACACACACACATATATATATATATATATATATATATATATATATATATATATATATATATATATATATATATATATATATATATATATATATATATTCGTATTATTTTTAACACTGATGGGGAAGTGAGATTCGAATTAATTGCATTTCTTTGACTTGTCCAATATGGAAGTCACCATGTGTTAGGAGAGGAAGTCTGTACCCGAGCACCTTGCTCATATGACGTAAAGTCTAAGAAGGAACAAAATGATAAGTCTTGGGGTTCTGAGCATAAAGGATGTGGTAAGGGAGATCAGTAATGCGCAACTGTTGATCTGTTGAATGAAAGAAAGCAGGATGTTATGGCCTTTACTGACACCCAAATGAGAAGGAAGGATGTTCGGGGTTAGAAAGGGAAAAGAGTGACTGCGTCTGTGCTTCAGGAATGCTGGGTGACAAGAGAAAGAGTACGAAGGTGTTAGTGCAACGATTGTTTGGATAAGACTGAGTAAGTATGGAAGGGGAAGAAGCTCTGATAAGACGTGTGCATGATCCGGTCGTGGAAATATGTTCCGAAATTGGTTAGGCTGTTGAACGAATGGTTATTCCTCGGGCAAACTAGCAGGAATGCGGAATTTCCCTTTTACTGGTTCCGCAGGTGTGAGGTGTTTGTAGGGTCCTGCATCTCATAGGTGTAGCTACAGGTAGATATAAAGGATATCTAAACTCAAACAAAATTTGGGACTTATTTTTACTAAGGAGATTGTTGGGTATTGACTTGCACCTCCATTTTCTTGATGTTAATATTTATGATGAAAATACAGGATTCAGTACTTCTGTTCACCTAGAGATGATATCTATAAATGATCAATGGTATCTCCCTATATAAACTGAGTCCTCAAAAATTGTGGCTTATGAAATACAGTCAATACAGAATCAGATAGTATCTCTCAACTCCTAACCAATAACTTGTAAGAAGACTGTGATCAATTCTTGCATTAAAATAATATTTGAAAAAATAATAAAAGCAATAATCAAAACAAAGACAACCAAAACACTGTTACCAAGAAACACCAGATGAGCGTGAGTGAAACACAAAGGAATCAAGGAATTGTTCTTAAGGAAACCTAATGTCATCTATAATTATGACACGTTATGGTGCCACCGAAGTATAATGTAGAACTGACTAAGACTGCATTACTGAAAATCAAGTACAAGGACTTCAATAATATTTACAGACTCATGCAACAACTACACTTTAGCATTGTCTCCATTATCAATATAATCATGGAGCTATCTTTCAGCATTACATCAACGGAAGCAAAATAAAACAAAAAACGGACACTTTCTTTCTAAAACGGTATTTTATCAAACATGAAATCTATTTCCATTGTATAACAAGGTATGCAAGCTTATCGTTTGAAATATAAACACCATCTCTCACTATCTCAGCATCACCCTATGCACAAAAAAAATCCCAAAAGAACAAAAAAGTCTTAGGAAATTGACACAATGTAAAATACATCTTATCACACAGGAAATAATTCAGCCCTGGAGGTTCAAGCTCTCATGAAAATGAAACTGTTGACATATCAGATTAAATATATTTATAGTCTTATGATCATTACTGCTGTAAGTGTTAATACTACTCCTACTAATTTCACATTACAGTGCTACCATTATAATTATGATTATTCTGTCATCTCTATTTTATTTGCTATAAACCCTGAAAGCCCACCTGTTTAAACTGTAAAATAGGTTAATCTTTAAGGTAATTCCTTAAGAAGTTACCTTACTTCATTCTGTATTGGACATTATGATATTATATATTACTGTCACCACATTATGTATGTACATTGGTCATGATGGAGTATTTCAGGTCAGTAATCACGATTATATTAGCAAGATTCAAATATACTGGCTGCACCTTTGGTTTCATTTTATTTAATTATGTTGCTATTTTCCAGGCCTTCTTTTTCCCTAAAGAATGTGGAATCTGTCTGAAGGAATTTGATAATTTTGAACTCTGCCCGAAGATTTTACCTTGCTCACACAACGTATGCGGAAAATGTTTGGATAAAATTATCAAAATACAGAATAAATTCAGCCCTTTTTGCTGAAAAAGTTTCCAAGAAAATTCTTTGCACAGTTTTGGCACAACCTCCCTTTGCTGGATGCTTTGAAATGTTGGAAAGAACTGGAGAATAAGCAGAAGACAAGAATTCTGGTAAGTGTACACAAAAGACTCTTGGAACCAAGACCTCAATAAAACACTATATAGTATGAAAAGCATTTAATCAAGTCGAGAGAGAAAGAAAGCTAGAGAGATGTCTAGCTTCGTGTAAAATAAATTGTCTAAATTGTCAACATCAGTGAAACAAATAAAATATAGTCCATCTAGTTTAACCCACATAAACCAAGCTGTGTATGAATTTCTATTGCAGAACAATTTGGATGAAGGGTTTGAAATGATAATTATCCATAATTGTCAGAATAATAAATACCAAAGAGACCATACAGTATCATCTCACCAAAGAAACAGATGAGAGTCACCTCACCAGAGGGGCAGAAATGAATTGTCTTACTAGCAGGAAACGGGTGATACACCCAGCCATAAGGACCAGAGAAATAGAGGTGAACTCCTCTACCACAGGAACCATATTGAATCATCTCACCATAGGCAGAGGTGAATCACCCCACCAAAGGGACAAAGTGAATTATCTCAGCGGAGGTATAGAGGTGAACCACCTCATCAGGGGGATCAAAGTGAATCATCTCACCAGAGGTATAGTGGAGAACCACCTTACCAGAGGGACCAAAGTGAATTATCTCACCAGTGGCATAGAAGTGAACCACCTCGTCAGAGGGACCAAAGTGAATCATCTCACCATAGGTATATTGGTGGACCACCTCACCAGAGGGACCAAAGTGAATCATCTCACCAGGGGTATAGTGGCAAACTCACTTTACCAGAGGGACCAAAGTGAATCATCTCACCAGAGGTATAGTGAACCACCTTACCAGAGGTGGTAAAGTGAATCATGTTACCAAAGAAAAAGAAGTAATTCACCTTGCATGGCAAATTGTGGTGAACTGTACCACCAGGGAGCCTTACTATCGATATGGAGGGGGGATCACCTGACCAGAGGAATAGAGGGGATCTCACCTCACAGGCAATTGGTATCAGATTCACCACAAATACCGTGATGAAGCAACTTACAGGAGAGGAATCATCATGCCAGATCCAAGGTACATCGACTTATCTGGAAAACTGAGATACCATAGCAGAAGAACAGAGCTGTAATACAACATAGAGACCAGAGCAAAACCCCTTACCAAACGACCCAAAATTTACTTGCTTTGATCTTTTAAAGATCCTATCAGTGCAGAAGACTTCAGTATATCAACTCAGATAATAATACAAAACCATGGCACAGGATCTGATGGCATCCACAGAATTTTTGATGATTACAAGCAAGTCTTTGAAGAAAATGGTGGGAAAATATCCTTTAAACCAAAAATTATATGCTCATACCATATAAGCACTGAAGGTTGCCACGGCAGTTATTCATGTTCTAAACCTCACATTTGTCCAAATTATATATTTTTCTTATGTCCAGATGAAAATTATATTCTAGGTCACAATATCAAGTCCAATCACAATCAGTCTGTTTTAAAACAATTCTTGATGAACGAACTTTAAGCCCAACAACTTCCTCACATTTTATCTCAAGTGATACCAAAGTCATCATCTAATCCAACAGGACGCCATAATCACCAAGAAACGTCTAATTATTATAAAGAGAAGGTATCTACAAGTCAAGGTTTTCAGAATATCCCACATCGAACTCTGTGGCATGATGATTATGGAAGTAACATTGAGATACCAGAAACCTATTATTATTCAGTGACCAATAAATAAGAAATGAAGTTACAGGCTGTAAGAGACTCCATGCTGATGCCCATTTTCACTCGGAAGTTAAAAAGAATGGGTAGGATGGGCTAATCTGAGAAAAAACTAAGGTAGAGGTTTACAGAAAAGGCTTATTGTAATCCAAATCGAGACACTACCATCATTCCACCCCTTAACAAAAATTGTCAAAGGTGAATCTTCATTTTGTTTGGAAGCGATAAATGGGAAGTAAACTTTGGAAAAACTAAAGTAAAACTGAGTCTCAGAAGGATAACTTTGGAACTTCATGAGAATGCAGTAGCGATCCCTAAAGACCTTTGGTATTTCCAAGACCGAAACAAATGTTGAGTCCAATATGGTAAAACCGACACTATCAGAATATCTTCCGGTGTGAGCAGCCTCACCTCCAATGAAATAGAAAGGTCGTCCAGATGAACACAGCCACAAATGTACATAGGAATGTTAAGCGGAGGCCAGCCTACCATGAGAAAAGTAACAGCCATAAGAAATATATGTAATTTTTTCCCGTGAAACTTGAGTTATTTCTGTTTTGATTCAGTGCCGCTTCCTGTACATCATACTTTAACTTATACCTATTAATCTGATAAGTTTAAGAATAGACATACCATTCAAAGATATCTCTCGAGCAAGAAACCGGATGTAGGATGCATTAAAAATTAAAAACAAATAGCAGTACAAAACCTGCATTACCCTGTATACTCGGCTTCCTTGATAAACAGAAAGAAACCCTAACTTAGGGAGTATATTTGTGCCCGAGCTATACAATTCCTAGGTACAAGAAAAACGATCAATATATATCTTCTGACACAGGAAAGCAAGTTTTTGTATTCCAACTTTGCGAATGTGTCAAATTCTGTTTGAGCTTAAAAAACACTATTTAAACAACTCTCCTATGAATTCAGTGTTTTAAAATGGATAACAGCATCTATATTTTATATATTTCATGAATAAACTGATTAAAAATCGTAAAAATTTCATATATTCTTGCCTAAATACTGAAATTGCTAATACTAAGCACAGAAAATGTTCAATTGAGAATGTAAAACAATGATATATATATATATATATATATATATATATATATATATATATATATATATATATATATATATATATATATATATATATATATATATATATATATATATATATATATATATATATATATATATGTGTGTGTGTGTGTGTATGTATGTATGTATGTATATATATATATATATATATATATATATATATATATATATATATATATTGTTACGTGTGAGTCTTGGTTGATCATGTATTATTCAATTTACGTAAATTTTACGGCCCTGCAAACCAAGATTACACGTAACCTGTCACTTGAAGCCAAAAGTTAACCTCAAAGACAGACGTTAATTAGCCAAAGGTCGCCAGTTAAGGGTTATTAACCTTAACAAAGAATATTTGAGATGAATTTGATTTTAAAACGCAACGGTTCTCCCCAACATTCGGACGCGAGGCAATCAAAGCATCGAGATTTAACCTGATTTTGCTTACCTAAATCCTAGGTATTTTACTGGAATAATGGGGTTGAAGCTAACAATAAAATAATTAGGCTTAATCTAGACTTTGTAAACACATATACCCTAAGTGGTGGCTGAAGGAAGAAAACAAAGAAAAAATGTGAAATACAGAAAAGAACTAGTCAATCGACGAAGCTTCAACAAGAATCGGACTTACCGTGAATCGCGTCGAAGTCGCTGCGCAAACGAGGAACCTCAGGAGTCGTATTCTGGCAGTCTTCCCAATTCACTAATTAAGATAGACGTAGGAGAGAAAGTAATAAAGAATATCGTTCGGCACGCACGCAGCGTCACCCTGGTTCCGTGACCCGCTGGGATCTCTCTCTGACTCCCCGACCTGCCGTTCTTCTTCCAGAGAGGTTTATACCGCCGGGCAATCCGACCTTGACAAAGGCATCGTCGAATGCATAGAATAAAGCTAGGGCCACCATAACTAGGGGTCATTGAGCGTAAACCCTCTCTGAGGCTTAGGTCCCTAATGCCCTAACATATTTTGTTTACAAACTTTCCAGCCTATGGGGTTAAATGCCTAAATGCTACCTATCATGGGACAAAAGCAATTTCCTGTCTCAGTCAGGCTGATATTTCTATCCCAAATGTTCGAGGGCGAACAGCGTAAATATTTATAAAAGCTCCCCCTTTAAGAGGGCCTTCACCCTTTTCGGGCGTGAAGGTCTATACTAAACAAGCTGTTCGCCTCTCGTAGGTTACTCTCCTTCCCCTGAGCAGATTAGTCCTGGTTAGCCTACCTAGCTACAGAACTACCTAACCCTAGATAGGATATGAGCTATAATTACTACTTAACCTAATTCTAATAGTACTAGAAGGTGCTCACGGTTTTTTATAGGCTACCTCCTACAATCATGATGTGTTTTAGACCTAGCCTAGTGGTACATTCTATGATATTCCTAGCCTAACCTATCCTAACCCGACCGTAGCACCAACATAAGAGTTAATATTCTAACTAAATTACAACATGGTTTATTTTTAATACAATTAAAATTTACTAGTTAATTCATGAGGTTGCCTCATATGATAAATGGGTGCCTCACTGAGGTCTTAGGCCATGCGTGTCACGAGCATCGTGGCTCGTTTCACAATAGTTAAGATTACTGAAATTAGTTAGGCTACTTACATGATTACTGCGGCTCGGAGGTAAGTGGAAGGAACAAGGTTACTAAATTGATGTACCGTACTTTAAGGTGGCCTAGGCTAGGTACAAATAAAAGGAAGAGATCACACTGGCTACCTTCTCTGGGCAAGGGCCAGGATCACTCTTAGATGTTAGGGCACTGTGCCGAGAGGGCACTAGTGCCAGGATGAGCGTATAGCTCGGCAACTACTGGGCTCTCTTCCGCCCCTTCTTCTTCTTCTTCGGTTTCCTCCAAGGCCTATCAGTAGCTGGCCTAGCAGGTGATGAGAGCACCAACTCCGGGGACAGGCCAGAAGGGCTAGCGGGCGTGAAGTCAGGCAACTGCAAAAAAGCTGCGGGGAGGACTCCTACTCCGGCTGCTGCGACAACCGGAGCGAGAGCGATCTCGACTTCTGCGTCCGAGGATGCCAGTTCCTGGTCTTCCAAGGAAGGGTACCATTTCGATCCTCCAGGGTTCATCCCCTGGAATCAAATTTTGCAAAAGAAGAAGCTTTCGGGTGCTGGAGGCTCTCCAGTCGCGATGATCAACTGCATGGGGAACCCTAAATCTCCCGGAGGAGGATTCGCCTCATGATTTAGACCCGCATAGGGCCTTTTCCATTGGTAGCTCAACGTCCGTGGCGGATGGAGTCTGGCACTGCTCAGTGCTCGCAAGTGGCACTGGCAGCAGTTGAGGTCAGGCATGCCTGACAAGGGGTCCGGAGGTGCAATACCGGGACGACTTGGGTTTGGCTGCGGCAGAGATTCCTGCCCCAGCAGGAGATCGTAGCCTCTCCTAGAGTTTTGTTCGGGGCGTCCGCTGGGCGTTGTTTGCTGGGCAGCCCTCCCAATTTGTGGAGTGGTCTGCCCGCTTGCACGTCCTGCAGCGGTACTGCTCCTCCTGAATCTCTCTTCGCGGAGGGGGAGGACCTCTTGGTGGGCCAGCCCTTCGCGATTGGAGAGGGCTAGGCCTGAAATAGGTTGGGTGGCGCCCTTCCGCGACCACTTTGGTGGGCGGAAGGTGGAGGTTTGTCATTTTTGAGAGTTTTAGATGGGGCCTCCGTGGAGGAGGTAACGCTGGCTGCGGAGTGGCGTTGGTGACGGGCTTCCGCAGAGAAGATCCCGACCCAACAAGAAGGCCACTCGGGCCGAATTCCACCTACCACGCCGAGGCGGTGGGGTATCGTGCCCCAAGGTGTCATAACCTGGAGTTGGACAGTAGGAACGGTAATGGCGTGGCCCTCTATCCACTTCATTTCCCACCGGGTTTCTTCGTCAACCATGGCACCGACTGGCACTTGGGCCCTAGTGATCAGGCTAATGTCTGCCGCAGTGTCTACTGTGACCGGGAGGGTCACGGGCAGGCTAGTGCTCTGAAGAGGGGCCACCGAGATGAACTGGGTTTCCAGTCTCTCGGGGTAAAGGATCCGGTGCGGACCAGCAGCAGAAAATGAAGTGCTGATTAGGTTGACAAATTTGGTGGTGGGGACATGATGTGGACAGGCCGGAGATCCAGCATTGTAGTGGCTAGCAGCCCCACAGGATCTGCACGGGCCTTTTGGATGGGCTCGGTGGCCTGCAGTAACTGTTGGAGGAGAGGGCTGAGCGGATGAATCGGGAGCGGAGTTCTGGCTGGTAGGGTTAGGCTGCTTATTAGTGCCGAGTTTGTATCGGCACTCAGCTTCAGCGTGGCCCCCTTCTTGCAATAGTTGCACAGGGTCTTGCTAGGCAGTCCATTCTTCGGGCGAGTGGAGTTCGAGAGGTAGGCGGAGGATGATTCGCTTCTGAGAGGTGCAATGCGACTGATTGAAGGTTTCCCACGAATCAGCCATGCGACAAGCTTCCATAAGTGTGGAGGGCTGTTTATCGTTAAGATATACCGCAAAGGGGCCCTGGCACACATTGGAAAAGGTCTTCTAGCATGGTCCGATTGAAGAGATCCTCAAACGTCGTGCAGGCCAAGGAGTCGAACCAGCGCGTATCGGACTGGGTTTTGTGACATGCCCATTCCGTCCAAGACCAGCCGACTTCCTTGGCAAGACCTCGGAACCATTGTCTCCATTTTTCTGGGGTTATTTCGTAGGCCTTTGTAATGACTCTACGAACTTCCGCCATGTTGCCTCTCTGGCTCTTTTCCAGTGAGCGGCGCTGCCTTGGCTTTTCCCTCCATATGCTTGGCTAGTATTAAGGCTCTCTCCGTCTCCGTGGTGCTGTAGTTATCGAAAAGAGCCTCGATCTCCTCCAGCCATGCTTCTGGCTCGTCCTCAGTCCACTTGGGGACTAGGGAATTGATGCTCGAAATTGGAGCGTTTGATGCAGCAGGTGTAGGACTGGAGGCTTGATGGCTAGCCATAGCTTCGGCATTCTCCATTTTCGCTCTCTCAAGCTCGAGCTCCTTCTCCTTTAGGGGCTAACTCAGTTTCCTTGCAGGCTAACTCATGCTGTCTCCTTCTTTCTTCTCTTTCCTCTTCATATTGCCTTTGCTCGGCTTCATACTTCCTCTGCTCGAGTCTTTCCTCTGCTCGAGTCTTTCTCCTTCTCCCGCTTGGCCAAGTCGTCCACTTGCTCCTTAACCCAGGTAGTAAGTTCCGAGCCGGTGAGACCTGCCGCCGTCCCCAGCCCCAGGAAAGTTTTATAATGCTCTGCTGCCATGGTTCTGGTGGGAAGGTGGGGAAGGGCGTCTAACCGGGTCGACTGGGCGTGCTTGGGCAGCGAGGAAGTGTCTCTTCAATGAC
>NC_089796.1:32385409-32402909 GCF_040412425.1 Macrobrachium rosenbergii | reverse complement strand
AAAGATGACACTTTGTCACAGGGTATCTTACATCCCTACCTAATTTTTTACTTTTGTATTCTGTATTACGAAAGTTGCATAATTCTGGTAATTATAAGAGTAACATCGACTTCTTGTAGACATCGCCAGCAAACTCAGAGTACTGTCTTTCGTAGATATAATGACGTAACTTATGACATCATTGACTTGCCTCCTTCTCGATGGATAATTGGCTATTCCTGAAAAAGTCTCAACCTCTGGCAATAATGGAATACAACCAATACTCCTTTTTTACACTATGTAGTAGTAGTAGTAGTTGTAGTACTAGTAGTATATAGGATTAATACCATGGGGTCGAGTGCTAGAATCCTTGAAGAAAAGGGTTTCCACAAGTAATCTGAGAAAGTACTTTCTATGATTATTTCTCCATTGAAAACTCTGGCATTCGTCGTAACTCCTTTGATAATTTTCCTAATGTGACAGTGGCGATCATTGTAATAAACAGACAATTGCAGAGGATTAGAATGGTAAGTGATCTTAACACAAAATTACCAACAACCCTCTATCGCTTTTTCTTGCTAATATTCTGTAATTTTTTTTGTACATTGCGTTTTCCCTGCTTGCTTTCCAACACCTCCAACTGTTTCTCATATCTGACTGACATTAATAGGTTCCACCTTTAGGCTATACCCTAAATTCCATGATCCACATCAATCCAATCCACTGTGAAGAGTGGCCAGTTTAAAACAATAACCTGTCAAGTATAAGGTGATAGGGAAATTAAAATTGAGTTTGCCATTTATTTATAAAGTAGCTCGAACACCATAAAGGTGTATTTTCTGTAAGTTTTGTTGCTGTTTGAGGAGTTGGTTTTTAAAGTATATCATTAAACCGATATACTTCGATTTATTGATAAGTATCAATATGTGTAATACATTTTTATAATGAAACAACTATTGTTAGGCTTATATGTTTCAAAAACATATTTTGCAAGTACAGAAATGATACATCCAATACAGAAAAACAATTTATTCTCCACCGCTGTCCAGTAAGAGGTCTTCACCCTCATCCTCATCATCAGTGGCTATGTTTATGATGACAGGTTCCACACTCTCATGGATATTATCCAACGTCCGGTACTCCTCCTCCAAGTGCTGAGACTGACGAATAGCTCCTGTCCAGACCTCTGAGTTAGCGCAAAGCCTGGTCTCCTATAACTTGGCCTGACGGTCCGCCCTGGTGAATAGCTGGAGTGATGAGCGGACGTGGCGCTTCATGCACCCCCATACCTGCTCAATGGCATTGAGCGCGGAGTGGCCAGGAAGAAGGTGTATGACCTTGTGGCCCTATTCTCTGATGACATTGTCCACTTTGTAGCAGGGCTTCGGCCGATTTTTTTGGGCAAATGACAAGTAGCTCTGGGTGTGTGGCTCCTGCTGGGAAAGGTATCCTACGATGCTCCAGCCATTTGATGAGGTTCTCCCTTTTGGTGGCTGATGCAGGGCAACGACTATCTTCCATTAGTGTCCTGTGATATGGAGCATTGTCTATCACAAGTACTGATGGCTCAGGGAGGGGCAGCAGGAGCTGTGTTGTTAGCCACTGGTGGAAAAGCTTGCTATTCATTTCCTTGTGGTAGTCGCCCTGGTTAGACTTGGCTGGGTAGCAAAGGCATGGCCCTTCTATGAAGCTGTTGGCCATGCCAGCTGCAACTACCACAAACAATCTCCTTCTCCGGGTGGCACTTAACGGCTGTAAGAGGCACTGGTGTTAGCCTGTGTGGTATCAACCCACTCCTTGTTGTGGCCCATCCGGGTGGTGAACCAAGTCTTGTCCACATACACCACCTGTCTTCCCTCCTCCCGGTGGTACCGTAGAGCTCGGAGAGCACTGATCCGCTGGCACACGATATCGAGCGATTCCTTTCTCACGTACATCTTTCGTTGAGATGTCTTATACTGAAATCCCATTACCTGCATGAGCTGCAGTACTGGAGATTCTGACGTCTCCTCAGGAATGATGTTGGCAGTCTTTTGGTCAACCGTCAGGTACTAACTGTGAAGTACTGCTTCTCAGCAAACTTTTGGTGAATGAAATGGTGAATGGCCCCAACTGTAAAGTTGTCGAAGACGGGTGGTGCTGGTGATGCTACCGGCGTTGAGGTGGGGAGAGGTGGGGAACGTGGTGGCATGGTTGACTACTTTCTTCACCGCCTCCAAAGTCATGTCCACGATAAATCTAACGTGTTCAGAAGGCCTGGAAGAAAATTGCAACATTAGCATATGTATATATGCATATGTACATATATATATATATATATATATATAATATATATATATATATATATATATATATATATATATATATATATATATATATATATATATATATATATATATATATATATATATATATATATATATATATATATATATATATATATATATATATATATACACACACACATATACATATATATCCTATAGTACAGTATACACATAGTTCCTCATTGGATGGGTCGATACCGTACTCAAGCTAGCACTCTCCTAGGCCTGCGTTCGATTCTCCAGCCGGCCAATAAAGAATTAGTGGAATTTATTTCTGGTGATAGAAACTCATTTCTCGGTATAATGGGGTTCGTCTTCCACAATAAGCTGTAGGTCCCGTTGCTAGGTAACCAATTGGTTCTTAGCCACGTAAAATAAGTCTAATCCTTCCGGGCCAGCCATAGGAGAGCTGTTAATCAGCTCAGTGGTCTGGTTAAACTAAGGTATACTTAACTTAGTACAGTATACAGCAAAAGTCCTGTAACCCATCTTCTGTAGGCTATTTTTCGTTCGAAAGACGATAATGCTTGTTACCATACCTTTGCAATTGGGTGGATTCACTTCATTGTACTCTTGGTGTCCGAAAAAGGGGAAAAATAAATGGTAGCTTGACTTTTGCTGCATATTGTACGGACAGCTAATTACTGTTAATATTTTCATTCGATTATTATTATCAGGTTTTATGAGTTCAGAAGTTCTTTGTCTAGTCTTAGAGACAAACAGTTGCTTATTGTGGGTCGTAATTGCATGATCTGCCAATTCATCACTTTCAGTTATGAATCATTCAAGTGAGCAAATTGAAGGACCGAGTATATTTATTATTTTTTAGTGTGCAAGCAATCTTGGTATTTAAAAGCCTACCAACAATCGAACCACCATGCCGGTAATATTCTGTGGAATATGAAAACAACTTTCATTATAATGTTACAATTCAACCATTGTTGTACTCTGTCACTAAGAGGACAGGAGCGATCATATGAGATGATATGCCCTTACATGGATCCTTTATTTAACATAATTACATATATGAGGAATCTTGACGTTATAATCAATGGGTGGATTAGGGCGTTTCGGGCTAAGCCCAAGCACTGGGACCTATAGAGGTCATTTAGTGATGTATTATGACCCATGACTTTTTTTTTTTTTGGCAAAGCATGTTTTAATATTGTTCCGCAAGTTATATTTTACTAAGAGATCAACAACTATTGCTTCATGGAGCATATATAATATTATCTTTCTGCACCTTATGGAAGTCAACAAATGACGAAAACTTGGCAGCCTTGGATGTCCGGGTGTCCTCCTTACCCAAAAAAGGGCCCTATTATTCATTTACCTGTTCAAGCTTACGTAGAGTTTGCCACAGGCCTCCTCAATTCTAAACAATTGTGCAAGTCGAATCACAAAAGCTTTCCTGCAACCACGGAGACAATGACTAATCATAGCCGCCATTCTTGAAGCCTTGACTAGGTATGAATATTCATTCAGAATTTCAGAGACAGCTGTTTGTCATCATCACCTTGTGGGAGGAGTTGGGACGTCATATGTTTACGTCAGGAATGACTTTGAACCTATACATTAGAGTGTTCCGCCACTGGCTTCGGCTGCTTTATTTTACTCTTATGAATATACTTTTTTCTAATATAAGTAATAAAGAGTGCTGCCGAAAATTTTGTCTGGGTCTGTTAAGCGGTTCTGATTTCAATAGTGGACAAACAAAAGTACAAACATTCACTTTTATATATATAGATAGATATATGTACACACAAACACACACACATATATATGTGTGTGTGTGTGCGTGTGTGTGCGCGCATGTTTTTCTTTTCACCAGCATGAGGAAGGAAATTGAACCTGGGCAGAGGCGAGGCAGTGATTCGGTCATGATTCCTGAAGACTGACAAAGCATCACTTGACCCAAACGAGAAATTATGTAACTTGTCACCAGTTATCGTGTACTGACGTGTAACTCCATCTATTCAGTGTACTTTAATAAAAAGATATTGTTTTATCAATTTTACGTAAATATTTTTGTATTTTTGTTTTACCAGTGATTCTTCAGTCAGTGAGAAGTCACTGTGTTTTCCTTCTGTGATAGGCTGCAGCATGAGAATTAAAATAATTGTGTTTTATATATGTAAAAACAACTTTAACCACACTTTATATAAGACTGTTTGCCCCTGCTACTTTAGAGCCTTGCATCACACTAGCATTGTGACAATATATAAAATTAGCCGGGTACTCTGACCAGATATTTTCAGATACATATTTACGGTATTTGTAATAGTACAATGCCATCTGATGTTCTCATTTCCCTGAGTGGGATTCGGACTCGTGTACGAGAGGTTAGAGGAGGCTTAATCTTAACCATTCTTCTACAAAGACAGACGTAAGTCTATATTAACATGCATACGTCTGTTGAATTCAGACACATTTTGCTAAGGCTGGAACAGAGAGAGAGAGAGAGAGAGAGAGAGAGAGAGAGAGAGAGAGAGAGAGAGAGAGAGAGAGAGAGTACACCGAACGTAAGTTACCAGTTCCTATTCATATGCATGTTACCATCAATTAAAATAAAATACAATGATACAATTAGGACTGTTTATCTGTCGATGAATGAGGTGCTTTTAATAAATATTCATCAGAGATTCAAGAGAAAACGAAGGTGACTGATTATTTCATCGTTTTTCCCTTTGGCCGTTCTCCTCGCGGAGAAACTGCTTTTTTGACGATGATTTATTATCATTATCTTTTAGTGTTGTTGTTATTGCTACCATTACAACACAGTTTCTTCTCGACTGTATTTAATGGCAATCTGATGAGGCTGAAAATTTGAGTTGAGTAAAATTGTAAGAATTAATCTTTCTGGGTTTTCCAGAGATTTCGTTTACTGTAGGGTCTGAAAGGTAAAGTTACTGGAAGGCTCAAACGCATCTTAAGTCCCTTAACGCAGAACTTTTCAGAAGGTAAGGTTATTAGAAGGACTTAAGGTATTTCACGTCATTTCTTAATTCTGGACAATCTGGAGTCTAGACCAGGGGTTCTCAAAGTGGTCGATATCGACCCCCAGGGGTCAATGGAACCCAAGGGGTCGATGAATAGTCAGGGGGTCGAAAGGGGGTCGATGAATGTTCACTGCTGGAATCCACAGGACCAATGAAGCCTCCAATTTGAAATTCTTGTTAATAATTTATAAAAATCTCATTATCAGACCTTATCATATATATATATATATATATATATATATATATATATATATATATATATATATATATATATATATATATATATATATATATATATATATATATATATATATATATATATATATATTATATATATATATATATATATATATATATATATATATATATATATATATATATATATATATATATATATATATATATATATATATATATATATATATATATATATATATATATATATATATATATATATATATATATATATATATATATATATATATATATATATATATATATATATATATATATATATATATATATATATATTACTCTCTTGAATAAAAAAAAAAGAAAAATAGATCAATTATTTTTTCACTACAAAATCTCAGAATTTTCAACAGAGCTTGCAACATTAGCTTCAACAACCACTCCCCCGTCATCGTGCTTTCCAGCTCTACTGTCCGTACAGGATGCATTGAAGAAATGCCGACAGTATGCTCAGGAATATTTGAAATATGGATTCATTACTTCATTAACAAATGACACCATGCCATGGTGCCTCTTGTGTGAAAAGACTTTCAGTAATGATGCCATGAAACCTGCAAAGATGAAGGACCACCTTGAAAGAGTTCACTCTGATAAGAAAAACAAAGACCTTGACTATTTCAAGACACTAAAAGAAAAATTCAAAAGTCGTTCAAATATCAAGAATTTTTTCAAAGGACCAGCCAGTGCTGATGCTGAAGGAGGTTTGAAAGCCTCTTCATGATAGCAAAAAAATGGAAAGGTGTGCACTATCAGTGAGGAAATCATAATCCCAGCCATTAAAGAAGTTATAGAAACTGTTATGAAGAAAGACTCTCACACTGTTTTGAAAAATTTGCCATTAAGTAACAGTACAGTGCAAAGAAGAATTGACGAAATGGCAAATGATGTCGAAAAAAACTTGGTATCGGAACTTCGGGATAGTAAGTTATCTCTACAACTTGATTAGTCAACTTTGGGCAGCTCCAATCTTCTCAAGGCATATTGGAGGTATTACAGTCAAAGTGAAAAGGACAATATTGATGAATTTTTGTTTGCCAAATATTTCACGGCTGATGCAAAAGGTGAGACAATTTTACAATGTGTGCAGCAGTATATTGAAAAGCACAATATACCTCTTAGCAATATTACTACAGTGGCTACTGATGGTGCACCAGCGATGGTGAGTCGGTACAGAGGATTTGCAAGCCTACTCAAGCAGAAAGTGCCTGATGTACGTACTGTACACTGTGTACTGCACAGACAAAATCTTGTAGCCAAGAAACTCAGTGATGGACTGCATGGTGCTTTGAAAGTGTGCATCAGGGCAATTAAGAAAATCAAAGCACATCCACTTAACTCACAATTGTTTGCACTGCTTTGCGAAGAGAATGGTGACATGTATAAGCAATTACTCCTGCACACTGAGGTAAGGTGTCTCTCTAGGGGTCACAGCTTGCAAAGACTTGTTGACTTATATGACTCAACTGTTCAGTTCCTGGCAGACGTGGACTCATCTTTATGTGAAGAGTTAAAAAAATGCAAAAATTCCCTGTTCTATTTAGCAGACCTCTATTCTAATTTAATGAGACACAAAACCGACTGCTAGGTAAAGATGTTACCATCATTCAGGCCAGGACAGTTTTACTAAGATTCCAAGGCAAGCTTAGCTTGTTAAGAGCTTCACTGTCACGTAGAGATTTTCAGTATTTTTCAAACTTACAACAGATACAAAGTGAAACCATTTCTGATAGGGACATAGGAATTAACATGACTCATTTGGAGAATTTAATTGAAGACTTTAAAGTGCGCTTTGAAGACCTGGAAAAAATGAAAGTGCCAGAATGGATTCTAACTCCGTTTGATGTTGAAATAAAGAATGCAGATATTGCCTCACACATGGAAGAGGAATTCATTGACATGACTGTGGACCTTGAAGCAAGTGCCTTGTTCAGAAGAAAAGGTCTCCGTGAATTCTGGATCAACGAGAACAACGTTGCTAAATATCCTCAGCTTTGTGCAGTGGTTCAGCCATTTTTACTTGCTTTCCCAAGTCATACATGGTTGAAGCTGGTTTCAGTCATACAAATGCAGTCTTAACAAAACAAAGGAGCAGACTGAGCCTGGGAGAACGATGTGACCTAAGGCTGAAGCTCACCAACCTACAATCTACTATCAGTATCCTTGTTTGAGTCCCATCAGGCACATCCTTCACATTAATGATGCCAACAGTGGAAGAAGAAAATGGTATGTTGCATTGAGAATCAAGTTACTGGTGCATCTAAATTTCTAAACATTTTCTTACTGTGTGTTACTTTTTTATCAGACTGCATGTCAAGTAATAAACTAATACTACTAAAATTGATTTTGACATTGTTTTTTTTTCCTTGAATTATTAATAATTAAATGCTAGGCTAGGGGGTCAATACAAAATTTGAAACTTCACTGGAGGGCCGATGAGGTAAAAAGTTTGAGAACCCCTGGTCTAGACGGTAAGCCTGCTGGAAGGACTTATACGAATGTATCCTTAGTTTATACTTAACTTGGACTTTCCAGATGGTAAGCTTAAGGGAGGGGCTAAGGTATCTTAAGTCCATTGTGGACATTTCAGAAGGTAAGACTACTGAGAGTACTTGAGATGTCTCAAGTCTAATATTAATTTTAGACATTCCAGAAGGTAATTCCAGAAGGTACGCCTTTCTTATTCGGAAATTTCCAGATGGTAAACTTACTATAAGGACAAGATATTATAATTCCTTTCTTAATTCTGAATATTGCAGATGGCAAGCTTAATGGATAAAATAAGAAATCCCAAGTTCCTTCTCAATTTTGAACTTTGAAGGTAAGCTTACTGGAAGGACTAAGAAATCTCATCTCCTTTCTTAATTCTGAACTCTTAAGGGCGTAAGCTTACTGGAAAAACTAAGACATCCTCTGTAACATACACACACACGCAAACACGACACACGAGAGAGAGAGAGAGAGAGAGAGAGAGAGAGAGAGAGAGAGAGAGAGAGAGAGAGAGAGAGAGAGAGAGAGAGAGATTATTATTTAATAAATTTATTACGCCCAAAGACGTCAAACAAAGTTACATATTAGCAGTTACTTACAGTACATCAGAAATCAACAGAAAAAAATTACAGCATTGAATTATCAGTATATCAGTTACAAAAATAACATATATGAGATCGTATTCCATTATCACAACAACTGCAACAGACAGTTTAGCAACCAACAAAGTGTGGATGACGAGTCAAAATTAAGTCTAGGTGGTCATCTTTGAGTAAATATTGGCAGGTTTGAAGTAAATTTTGTTCTTGAGGTAACAGATTCCTGACAGCGGGGCAATGAAGGCAGTAGTGTTCAAGGTTATTGGCAGAGAGAGAGAGAGAGAGAGAGAGAGAGAGAGAGAGAGAGAGAGAGAGAGAGAGAGAGAGAGAGAAAGAGAGATCCAATGAAGACACATGACAAAAATGTAATCTTCCCAACAAGAGGGGAACTCATTACTTGAAGAAGCAGAAATAGCGCTCATAAGAAACTTTGGTCGATGACCGTCATTATGAAGAAAAGTTGTCGACGTTTTATGACGAAGGGGAAGAGAAGGGGGAATGTACATCCTCTTTCTGTATAAATATTAATTTCAGAATGGAAAGGCAGATATGGTTTTGATGTTTGTGGCAGCGTTTTACGAATAAAATTCTACAAAGAAATATGTTTCACTTACCTAGAGAAACAAGAAAAGTCAAGGGTTATGTAAAACAAAAAAACAAAAAATCATCCTGGTACAAGTGGTTATGGGTCACAATGAAGTCCAAAAGCCAATTGAGGAAGTAAATGAGACATAACCCGATTGGGGTGTTTCTGAATTCTTTGACTTAATTTACAGAGGATATTCAGTTACAATTCTTTAAAGAATCTGGTAGATCTGAATATTTCCATTGGTAGGATTCAGTGGCGAACATGGAAAATTGAGAAGTAATAATGGAAAAAGCTCAGTAATAAATTGAGAAGCAGTTGCGGTAACTTTCATGAAAAAGATGCAGTGTTCAGAAACTGCAGCAAAAATGACAAAAATCAACAGCAGGCATGGACAAAACTTGTCGTGGTAACGGCAAAAATCAGCTGCAAACATAAAAAAAATCTGCAGGTATCTTAGCAAAATCGACATGAAAAATAGCAAATATCTATACTAAACAGGGCAAATATCAGTTGTGAACTGAAATCTGCACTAACCATGACAAAAGTCAGTAGTTTATTTGCTAAACTTCTACTTCAGTCATGCTGACAACCAGCGGTAAATACGTCAAAAGTCTAAAGTAACTTTAGCAAAGATCAGTAGAAAATATACTTAAAGTCGACAAAACTCTTAGCAAAAACCTGAAGCAACGATGTCAGAAACCTGCACTCAATATTGGAGAATTCTGCTGCTGCTTCGGCAAACATCTGTAGCCAGAATGACAAAAACTTTAGTAAATATGGTAAAAACCCTCAATGCTACTTGTTATAACCTGCAATATCCTGACAGGATATGCAGTATTATGGAAAAAATAATAACCTAAATATGAAAAAAAGCGTCACCCACGACAAAAATCAGTGGCAAACATGGCAATAACTTATAAGTAATAAAACTATTAAGATTCAGTAACAGTCATAGCAATATACTGTACTAACCCACTTTGAGGTTTCCTTGAGTTTCTCTCGTTATTTTATCAAATAAATAAATATACACCTTTCGTGCGGGTGTATAATGCAGATATAATGTAGAAATATTCTGCGCACGGGATCATCCTTGATTCAGCAATTAACAGGTTTAACGTGATAATAACGGAAGACGAAATTTTGTTCCACACCTGCCGCCTCTGTGGAACAAATTGATGTCAATAACTGCTATTTTGTTCGCTTTGAGTCTACCCTCTAAGGACGCAGGCCCACATGATGAGCAAGCAAGTAAAAAATGCCCCGTAGTTTCTTCGGCAAACTCAAGTTTTCTGTGCAGCGTATAATGCCGTATGAGCCGTGGCCCATGAAAGTTTCAGCCACGGTCCGGTGGTGGCCTGTCCTATAGAGTTGCCAGACGCACGAATAAGATCTGTGGGTGGACAGAAAAATTGCGGAAGGACAGACAAATAGCTATCTCAATAGTTTTCTTTTACAGAAAACTAAAAGTAATATATATTCCTTTCACCCTTCTTCCCGAGAGAAGAATGTGCTCGTGACCGGAAAAGATAAAAAGAAAATGCATTTGCGTGCGTGCTGGAGGGAGACTCAGAAACGACAGTGTTGAAAGGCTGTCCCTGTCGCTGCGGAAAAAAATATATAATAGAATCGCTGAGAAAAAATAAGGCATATTCACAGACAGTATTTACACGAAGAGTGAAATTCTTGCTGTGAAGGCGGAGATTATTTGCCGCCATTTGGAAAAGAGACAACACGGGAAGAGTACATTTGGCAGTCCAGTTTCTGAGGTCATTTTTACATATATTTTCCGTGGAACAAAAGCTATGGGGCTCTGGAGCCGTAGTTTCATACTTTTTCAGGTTACTTGCGTTACGATACACTGAATCCGAAGTTATTTGGAGTCATCCGACAAGAGAGAGAGAGAGAGAGAGAGAGAGAGAGAGAGAGAGAGAGAGAGAGAGAGAGAGAAATATTCTTTTTTCTCGCGGAGAAATTAAAGCGACAGATCCTATAAAAATGGAAATATTCAAGTTAATCAGTTTTAACGTGTTTCTCTCGTCTTCCTGGCAGACGATCTGTAATATATTGCTGGATAAATCTTTAATCCAGAATTTCTAGCGAAGTTTGTCTATTGATTAAAAAAGACATCATAATGCAACAAGAAAATTTCAGAATAGAAAGAGATGGAACCACTGTAAAAGAGAGAGAGAGAGAGAGAGAGAGAGAGAGAGAGAGAGAGAGAGAGAGAGAGAGAGAGAGAGAGAGAGAGAAGTGAATAGCACCCTTAAGACACAGACCTCTGTAATCACGACCTATAGACAAAATGTCCGGCAAGAAACACTCGAAATTCCAATGTTCACCTGTGCATTTCGTGCACATCTTTTGGTATGGTTCAGGCATGTTCACGACATAATATGTGTTGCGCCAGGTAGCGAAAATGTAAATAACTTCTTTGTTAAATCAAAATAGTACCATCAATAAGATTCACCATGGAACGGAAAAGGATTGATGTCTACCATTTTTGGATTACTTAAACTAGTAATGGTTTAATTGTAGTATGGACAGAAACCCACCAAATTTTCTGCCTAACTGCATTTTTATTCTGGTCACATCAATAAAGTTAAGAAATCAGTTTTCATATGCTCATTAACCGGGATGGTAGTGGATTTAGTTGGTTGAAGACTGGGAGATCTTTGCAAGGTTTACACATCTTTGTCACATTTGTTTCTATATGTTAAAACATGAATGAAAAATCAGTGAAATATACATCTATCAGTATGAGGAGAGAAAGAATTTCTGAAGTTCAACAAGGTTTCCTGCATATACAAGAATTAATAAGTTAAGTAGGTTTTCATTGTATATCACATCCTATTAGATCTCCTTTACAGAATCATTATCCATTCGTACACGATCTCATCCGGTACATGTGGAAGGAGGTAACACAATCAAGCCCCCCGAAGGGGAAACCCACTAACCCACTGCCTTCAGATTTATTTTGTGGACGTCGGCAGTCTGACGACTACTCGTTTCGGTGACTGCTTATGTTATGCTACTGAGAAGCTTTGCAGCCATCTTCATAATTCTTTTTTCCCCGGTTCCTGTTACTTCCGTCCTGATTTGGCCTCATTCGGCTTTAGATTTCTGTAAAAGAAAACTATTGCGCTGGCTTTGTCTGTCCGACCGCACTTTTTTTGTCCGCCCTCAAATATAAAAACTACTCAGGCTAGAGGGCTGCAAATTGGTATGTTGGTCATCCACACTCCGATCATCAAACATATTAAATTGCAGCCCTCTAGCCTCAGTAGTTTTTATTTTATTTAAGTTTAAAGTTAGCAATAACCGTGCGTCTGGCAACGCTATAGGACATTACACCACTGGGTCGTGGCTGAAACCTTCATGGGCCGCGGCTCATACAGAAACTCGATTGCGCCGATGAAACTTTGGCGCATTTTTTTACTTGCTAGTTTTGTTTTTGTGCTATCAGGTCTTCGTTTGCCAAGGTCACATGATTTTTGTAAACAATATGAAAGGATTTTCGACGTAACGTCTTAGGTCGATGAATTTTGCGTTGTGGTCAGTGGCCGAAGATATGAAAGCAAAATATATTGCGTCTTGCCTTGACGGGCCACGGGACTGGTAATGTTCAGGTGTTCGCACCTGTGAAGGAACCTCTGAAGAACAAAAAGATAACGGAAGACATTTGACAGAATTCCTTTGGATTTCATTTCTTTTCGTTTAATTTCCTGTTGGCGTCACTTCCTCGGCTTCCATTTCCTCTGGTTTCTTATCGACTAAGCTCCATTTTCTTTGAGTTTGATTTCCTTTGCGTTTCTCTTTCCTCTCGATTTTCGCTCCCACGGATTTATTTACCATTGTATTGAAGTTTCCTTTGGGCTTCAGTTCTTCTTAGTTTCATTTTCTTTGGGTGTCAGTTCCATCCGAGTTTCAGTTGTGATGACTTTCATATCTTCTGAGTTTCATTTCCTTTGGTTTTTATTTCAACTAGGTTTAACTTCCTTTGCTCCTGTGTATGTGTTTTGACTTATTTTTATATAGGACTGAAAAGTTTTTTTTCAGCTTTATTTCAACTGAGGTTTATTCTCACTGGACTAATTCCAGTTTATTTAATTTCCAGTGACTCTCATTCCACAAAGACACGTGAGGATTCATGTCAAGGAGTCCGCGCTATCGTTGATTCATCTTAAATTTCGATACTAATAAAGCCTTCATTATTATAATTTTCTTCCTTTCCGTACGGACTTCCCTTCAGATATAAATACTACTTTCCACTGATTATTATTCCTACTTCAAGCTCCTTATGACGTATGGGTAGACAATAATATGAAATAAGGCAAGAGGGCCATCGACAGCATAAATATTATTTATCATAACTCATAATAAAAGGCGTTCGGAGACCGGGCACCTCTGCCAGGGCTGAACAACCACGCAAAAGAGGACCATTCCCCAAAATTACACTAAGGATCTCTCCCAAAATCTCACCACTTCTTTCCTGTCACGAGTCCTACCTTTGGTGAGATGAAACCCCTCACACAACTTGCTTCTCTCACACACAGAAAGACAACCAAACATACCGAACGTAATAGTAACTTCCCTGGTGGAGGTAATTAATGGGAAAGAGGATATGGTTCCTCCTGACGTATAAAAATGAATGGAGAATAAGCTAAGGAACCCATCCACATTATCATCAGTATTTCTAACAATTTGAACACAGCCATATGGAACAAGCCTTAAAGGCCCTTAACTTGGAAAGTAACCTTCTTGGGAAAAGATTTCCCATACGCGATAGAGGGGAAACGAATAGATGAATTAGTCGTCCTCGAATGCTAATGAAGCTAGGGATAACCTAATTTCCATATGAGCCGTGTGTTCACTTTCGGAAGTTATTTTAATCATGTACATACCTCATTGTTATTAATCTACTCGCTTCATCTATTTCTGAGCTACAGTTGCTTTATTTGTTGACTTTCTTGTAATTTGTTATAATTCTCTTCCTTTTTTCCTAGGTACATATTCTGTTTTGCGGGAGCTTGATTGCAACTTCAAGGCAGTGCCTTATCCTTTGGGATGATGTAAGACTAATAATATCAATGAAAATAATCTATCCCAGCCAGTGCTGTATCCACTCAAACTTCCGAGGTCATAGCTAATATGCCATTGTACTGTATATACCGGGCATCATAACAGGTACATTGCCCTCATGTATGGTTTCACACCCTTGCCATCCCACCGACAGTGAATGGACACATTTAATCCTCCTCTCTAATGTATCCTAAAGTGATATATCCATTGTAAGTACCCCATTACAGCTGAAAACAATCGTTAACGATAACGTTCTCCATAAAATTTGAGGTCCCAACCAGTACAATACCGGGTCAACAATGTATCCATTCAACCACAAATGGTACATAAGGAGAACCAGGATTGAAACGGACAGTTAGCAGGTCAAATAAGCTCAGTAAAGGCAAGAAAAGAAGTCAGCTAAGTTGATAAAAGAACTCCGCGAAAGAGGAAAAAAAATTGCGCGTATGGTTACGTATCTCACAGTTGGTAAGGTAAATTCGCTCTGCTGTAAAACAGATCTGAGAAATCAGATAGCTTATGTTAACTCTTGTTTCACATTATGTAAATGGATATTGTTTGTACTTCAGGAAATTAAAAATATCAGCTACATAGCAAAAGCTGTTTTAGGGACATCCAAAAACCATTTTCCTTCCAAGGTTACTATTTCCCATTCGAGAAAAACAATAACCCTGTATTGAAAAAGATTAAATACATTTTTAAACATATTGCTATTTAATTATAACAGACTAAAAGGTATTGTTACGAAACAAACATTTAATTTCAAATAAACTGAACTAATCTCTAGGTCACGATTTGAATATCAAAAGATAATATTCCTTGAACTTTTAACTTCATGAAATATAGTTTTATAATCATCAGTGACTATTCAGTGACGCAGGATATTGTAAACTTGTCTAAAAAAGGGGTCCACCTTCTGAGGGAAATGGGTAGCGTAATTATTTTGAAGATTTGTTGACTGTGGAGACTAGACGAGTGACGGTGCTAAATGAAACAAATGTGAGAGGGGTTGGTTGCAGTTTGAGAATGCTTGTGGTGTTCCCTGTTGAGGGTCTAAGTAGGGAAATTAAAGAGGATGAGGAACGGAAAGAACCTGGGAGTTGCTGGTATTACAAGTGAGATGCAGTGGCAGTTTGGTGAAAGCGTGTTTGAGTGGTGGACAGGGGCAAGGATGGTATGTTTAGATGAGGGAAAAATTCCAAGAAATTGCCTGATAGGAATGCCTATTCCTTTTTTTTTTTTTATTATTAAATTAAGGGTGACTGAGAAGACAATAAGATTTATAGGGGTAAACTATACCATAGAAAGTGTATGGTAAGATGTTGAATAAGGAAGTAAATAGATAACTGATTAGTCTAGGTGCCAGCCCCATTGCTTACATAGTGAAACCTTGTAATGTTAAGTACTCTAAACTTTTTTCATGGAAACATGTTTTCTATGGATAAGATAGCCAAATTAGATTAGTTGCTACTTGGACAATGTTGAGCATTTCTCAGAATTCAAGATGGCCGCCACCACCATATTGAAAACCAACCAATCTTAACTTTTGATGCTGATGCCATATAATACCACTTTTTAGGGGTATTAAAAGGCAGAGGATTGATTTTTGTAATTGTTTTTACATTGCAATGATATATATAAAGTTTTATAATATAGTTTTGAGATTTTTTTTGAAAAACGTGTGGTTAACCAGAATTTTTCCTTATTTCAGATTGTGAGTATGCATGATTAGAATACTAGCCTTAGTTCCACAGTGTCCAACATCTTCACAATCATAATAGCTACTGGAAAGGGGGAATGTTTCTTCAGTCGTTGTAATGCCAAGGAAAACTTATAGACATTCAAGAAGGCGGCTGTCCAGAAGATCATCGTTACAGGCAAGATGAAAAGGGATGGGTGTTTTTCAACTCCCTCAAGAAGTGAAGTTTTAGCTCACAAATCATGTTATTGCAGCTGAACACCAAAGAGTATAGAAACAAGGAGGAGGAAAAAAGAAAGTGCTCATGGGATAACATTAGTGTTTCCAAGAGGTTGTTAAAATCAGAGTGTAGTGACTTTGTTTTCATGAGAGACTGTTTGTTGTGTGGAAAGGCGTGTAAACCAATAGACAGTAAGAACCCACAAAGGTGGCTGCAGGTCAGAAAGTGTACACCAGTAGAAAGGGGTAGCAATGTCACCTTCAAACAAGAGCTAGAGGAACTTTGTGATGAGAGTAAAGATAAATGGGCTAATGAGGTGATGGTTAGATGCAGTGCTGTAATTGATCTGCATGATGCTGATGCACAGTACCATGTCCTATGTTACAATCAGTTTCGTGCTATTCCTGTGACCCACTCTACCATGAAGACGCCTGAGGAGGCGGCACTGAGCTCTGTCCTTTCTACTATATATGAGAATGTGACAGAAACACGGGCAACTTTGGAACTATACTCTATGTATCTTGCTGCCTGAGGCTCTGTATCAAGAAGACAGTTCATATCCACAGTAACAACCTACTTTGGTGAAGAGTTGCTTGGTGCTCCACACTGAAGGTTGTGAAAGTGTAGTTGGATTTAACGACAACTTTGGACAGTTTTTGAAAATTGTCAAAATCATCAAAAAACCTAGATGATGAAAACAATATTGAGAAGCTGGTGGGGAAGATCAAGAAAGAAGTTATGGCAAAATGTAGGCTCCAAGACCACAATTTCAATGATTTTACTCATCACAAAATCATTGAAAGCACCAGTGAGACTCTCCAAAAGTTAATTTCTAGCTTTGTATCAGGGGGCATAATCACTAAACTATCACTGACCTTGTCTCAGTGAGTTCAACAGCATCTTTGCAATGGCTACAGAAATCAGACCAATCTGGGACTAGCTGTAAAACTTCACAAGTATGGCAGCTCAGTGTAATGCTTCCGCAAGTCAGTGGCTAGGTTTGTTTCTGCCAGTCAGTCAGAATACTACAGGAAACTTGGACTGAGCACAGAGATTGGACCCATATTCAGCTGGGCCGACAACTACAACTTGTACATTTCAAGCCCCAATAGAATGAAGAGCACCCATGCCATAGTCATGCAGTTCACTCAACATTCGGCTGGTATCATTGACAATGGAAATATTGGTGTGATGCAACTGAAGATTTCTCTACTTATGAAACATGAGGTGTCCTCTCTACAACTCAATCACCTATGGAGCTAAAGCTAAA
>NC_089796.1:32370409-32380409 GCF_040412425.1 Macrobrachium rosenbergii | reverse complement strand
TAAGATTATTAGTTAATATTTTACACAAATTGTTTGGTCTCATTTCATGAAGCTGGAAGTTAATAGGGCCTTTTTCTCATGTTTTTAGCTTTTTAAACAACAGCTAATAGCGAATTGCAAAAATGGCTTTTTATCAGTATTTTTAGTTTGACTTGATCAATTAGACCTATATTACCATAAAAGTAATCATCTTATTCAGGTAGGTCCTACGTGTTGTAAACATTATCAATTGATAACTTATATCTTTATAAGAGTTAATATTAAAGTTGAATTGTCAAATCGACACTAGAAATGAGATAAAATACTAGAGTAACAAGATCAAGGTTAACAAAAGGAAATACCAGTTTATCTTTTTGTCATTTATTATTTAACTGTCTTTTTAATCTTGTTGACAGCTTTACCATGGAATTTAGAATTTCCCTTTAGAATTTAGAATTTTTATCCTGAAATTAATTCTACATTTTACAAAAGAACGCATTATTTCATCAGGGATATGGATCGATACCTCCGTGAATATACTGGTTAATTTATCAACACAAGCAACTCCAGCTTTCAGTTCTGTACCATGAAAAGAATTGAATAAATGTTCTATTTCCTTAAGACTTTCTAAAAATTGAGAAGAAGGTCGATATTAAATCTTCCTCCACTTGAGAAATCCAGTAGCTGCTTATTCCCTCTGTGTCTGCAAAACCTAAAGATGCAGCTTATTCCTGAACTTATATGCTATATAGCCTCCTAGATATTTCAATGCTTCTGTCTCTATCAAATCTTTTTTAGACAGAATCTACTTTCAAGTCTACAAAATCATCTTCCTCTAATTGATCAGTTATATTTGGAACTTTTTTTCAAAAGATGAGCAGATATGCATAATTCAGTGTCTAAATCAACATGACGTGAATGACTTTCATCAAGATTTTTCAACTCTTTTTCGCTTTGCAATCAGTAAAGTCACTGATACAACGATTGGTTTCATCATTTGATGATAAATTATGGCCATGATTAGTTAAGGTGTTGTCTTTACCTAACAAAAATAGCCTTAGTCTATACTTAAATTCCACTGGGGAGGGATGGTCACGATAATGACCTACTTGACGAATGTAAGCAAAAAAAAATGTTCTACGGTGTCCTGGCATTAATCGCCTACGCATCAAATATTCAATATCAAAATCCTAATGCAACATATATAGCCCTTTAATTGATTTGCATGACATAACGATGCCCTTCTGGAATGGATATACTTTACCATTGATCCTCATGTTACTTGCAAAATCAGTCATTCTGTCAAGAATGACTGTGTATAAAGATCGCAGCAATTGTTTTGCCTCATTTCTTGTGTCAGGAACTTTAAAGGTTTAATTCTCTTACATTTCCTGGCCCACAAAAATGAAGCAAAATAATTAGTGCAAAATAATGGCCATGATCATGATTTAATGTGTGTAAGTTATCTTGGGGTCAAGAGATTTAAATTCCAAAATCTTAAGACTACCAATGCCCTATATGCATAAGATTATTAGTTAATATTTTACACAAATTGTTTGGTCTCATTTCATGAAGCTGGAAGTTAATAGGGCCTTTTTCTCATGTTTTTAGCTTTTTAAACAACAGCTAATAGCGAATTGCAAAAATGGCTTTTATCAGTATTTTTAGTTTGACTTGATCAATTAGACCTATATTACCATAAAAGTAATCATCTTATTCAGGTAGGTCCTACGTGTTGTAAACATTATCAATTGATAACTTATATCTTTATAAGAGTTAATATTAAAGTTGAATTGTCAAATCGACACTAGAAATGAGATAAAATACTAGAGTAACAAGATCAAGGTTAACAAAGGAAATACCAGTTTATCTTTTTGTCATTTATTATTTAACTGTCTTTTAATCTTGTTGACAGCTTTACCATGGAATTTAGAATTTCCCTTTAGAATTTAGAATTTTTATCCTGAAATTAATTCTACATTTTACAAAAAGAACGCATTATTTCATCAGGGATATGGATCGATACCTCCGTGAATATACTGGTTAATTTATCAACACAAGCAACTCCAGCTTTCAGTTCTGTACCATGAAAAGAATTGAATAAATGTTCTATTTCCTTAAGACTTTCTAAAAATTGAGAAGAAGGTCGATATTAAATCTTCCTCCGTACTTGAGAAAATCCAGTAGCTGCTTATTCCCTCTGTGTCTGCAAAACCTAAAGATGCAGCTTATTCCTGAACTTATATGCTATATAGCCTCCTAGATATTTCAATGCTTCTGTCTCTATCAAATCTTCAGAATCTACTTTCAAGTCTACAAAATCATCTTCCTCTAATTGATCAGTTATATTTGGAACTTTTTCAAAAGATGAGCAGATATGCATAATTCAGTGTCTAAATCAACATGACGTGAATGACTTTCATCAAGATTTTTCAACTCTTTTTCGCTTTGCAATCAGTAAAGTCACTGATACAACGATTGGTTTCATCATTTGATGATAAATTATGGCCATGATTAGTTAAGGTGTTGTCTTTACCTAACAAAAATAGCCTTAGTCTATACTTAAATTCCACTGGGGAGGGATGGTCACGATAATGACCTACTTGACGAATGTAAGCAAAAAAAAAAATGTTCTACGGTGTCCTGGCATTAATCGCCTACGCATCAAATATTCAATATCAAAATCCTGATGCAACATATATAGCCCTTTAATTGATTTGCATGACATAACGATGCCCTTCTGGAATGGAAATACTTTACCATTGATCCTCATGTTGCTTGCAAAATCAGTCATTCTGTCAAGAATGACTGTGTATAATTCGCAGCAATTGTTTTGCCTCATTTCTTGTGTCAGGAACTTTAAAGGTTTAATTCTCTTACATTTCCTGGCCCACAAAATGAAGCAAAATAATTAGTGCAAAATAATGGCCATGATCATGATTTAATGTGTGTAAGTTATCTTGGGGTCAAGAGATTTAAATTCCAAAATCTTAAGACTACCAATGCCCTATATGCATAAGATTATTAGTTAATATTTTACACAAATTGTTTGGTCTCATTTCATGAAGCTGGAAGTTAATAGGGCCTTTTTCTCATGTTTTTAGCTTTTAAACAACAGCTAATAGCGAATTGCAAAAATGGCTTTTATCAGTATTTTTAGTTTGACTTGATCAATTAGACCTATATTACCATAAAAGTAATCATCTTATTCAGGTAGGTCCTACGTGTTGTAAACATTATCAATTGATAACTTATATCTTTATAAGAGTTAATATTAAAGTTGAATTGTCAAATCGACACTAGAAATGAGATAAAATACTAGAGTAACAAGATCAAAGGTTAACAAAGGAAATACCAGTTTATCTTTTTGTCATTTATTATTTAACTGTCTTTTAATCTTGTTGACAGCTTTACCATGGAATTTAGAATTTCCCTTTAGAATTTAGAATTTTTATCCTGAAATTAATTCTACATTTTACAAAAGAACGCATTATTTCATCAGGGATATGGATCGATACCTCCGTGAATATACTGGTTAATTTATCAACACAAGCAACTCCAGCTTTCAGTTCTGTACCATGAAAAGAATTGAATAAATGTTCTATTTCCTTAAGACTTTCTAAAATTGAGAAGAAGGTCGATATTAAATCTTCCTCCGTACTTGAGAAATCCAGTAGCTGCTTATTCCTCTGTGTCTGCAAAACCTAAAGATGCAGCTTATTCCTGAACTTATATGCTATATAGCCTCCTAGATATTTCAATGCTTCTGTCTCTATCAAATCTTCAGAATCTACTTTCAAGTCTACAAAATCATCTTCCTCTAATTGATCAGTTATATTTGGAACTTTTTCAAAAGATGAGCAGATATGCATAATTCAGTGTCTAAATCAACATGACGTGAATGACTTTCATCAAGATTTTTCAACTCTTTTTTCTCTTTGCAATCAGTAAAGTCACTGATACAACGATTGGTTTCATCATTTGATGATAAATTATGGCCATGATTAGTTAAGGTGTGGTCTTTACCTAACAAAAATAGCCTTAGTCTATACTTAAATTCCACTGGGGAGGGATGGTCACGATAATGACCTACTTGACGAATGTAAGCAAAAAAAAAAAATGTTCTACGGTGTCCTGGCATTAATCGCCTACGCATCAAATATTCAATATCAAAATCCTGATGCAACATATATAGCCCTTTAATTGATTTGCATGACATAACGATGCCCTTCTGGAATGGATATACTTTACCATTGATCCTCATGTTACTTGCAAAATCAGTCATTCTGTCAAGAATGACTGTGTATAATTCGCAGCAATTGTTTTGCCTCATTTCTTGTGTCAGAACTTTAAAGGTTTAATTCTCTTACATTTCCTGGCCCACAAAATGAAGCGAAATAATTAGTGCAAAATAATGGCCATGATCATGATTTAATGTGTGTAAGTTATCTTGGGGTCAAGAGATTTAAATTCCAAAATCTTAAGACTACCAATGCCCTATATGCATAAGATTATTAGTTAATATTTTACACAAATTGTTTGGTCTCATTTCATGAAGCTGGAAGTTAATAGGGCCTTTTTCTCATGTTTTTTTAAAACAACAGCAAAAATGGCTTTTTATCAGTATTTTTAGTTTGACTTGATCAATTAGACCTATATTACCATAAAAGTAATCATCTTATTCAGGTAGGTCCTACGTGTTGTAAACATTATCAATTGATAACTTATATCTTTATAAGAGTTAATATTAAAGTTGAATTGTCAAATCGACACTAGAAATGAGATAAAATACTAGAGTAACAAGATCAAAGGTTAACAAAGGAAATACCAGTTTATCTTTTTGTCATTTATTATTTAACTGTCTTTTTAATCTTGTTGACAGCTTTACCATGGAATTTAGAATTTCCCTTTAGAATTTAGAATTTTATCCTGAAATTAATTCTACATTTTACAAAAGAACGCATTATTTCATCAGGGATATGGATCGATACCTCCGTGAATATACTGGTTAATTTATCAACACAAGCAACTCCAGCTTTCAGTTCTGTACCATGAAAAGAATTGAATAAATGTTCTATTTCCTTAAGACTTTCTAAAAATTGAGAAGAAGGTCGATATTAAATCTTCCTCCGTACTTGAGAAATCCAGTAGCTGCTTATTCCCTCTGTGTCTGCAAAACCTAAAGATGCAGCTTATTCCTGAACTTATATGCTATATAGCCTCCTAGATATTTCAATGCTTCTGTCTCTATCAAATCTTCAGAATCTACTTTCAAGTCTACAAAATCATCTTCCTCTAATTGATCAGTTATATTTGGAACTTTTTTCAAAAGATGAGCAGATATGCATAATTCAGTGTCTAAATCAACATGACGTGAATGACTTTCATCAAGATTTTTCAACTCTTTTTTCGCTTTGCAATCAGTAAAGTCACTGATACAACGATTGGTTTCATCATTTGATGATAAATTATGGCCATGATTAGTTAAGGTGTTGTCTTTACCTAACAAAAATAGCCTTAGTCTATACTTAAATTCCACTGGGGAGGGATGGTCACGATAATGACCTACTTGACGAATGTAAGCAAAAAAAAATGTTCTACGGTGTCCTGGCATTAATCGCCTACGCATCAAATATTCAATATCAAAATCCTGATGCAACATATATAGCCCTTTAATTGATTTGCATGACATAACGATGCCCTTCTGGAATGGATATACTTTACCATTGATCCTCATGTTACTTGCAAAATCAGTCATTCTGTCAAGAATGACTGTGTATAATTCGCAGCAATTGTTTTGCCTCATTTCTTGTGTCAGGAACTTTAAAGGTTTAATTCTCTTACATTTCCTGGCCCACAAAATGAAGCAAAATAATTAGTGCAAAATAATGGCCATGATCATGATTTAATGTGTGTAAGTTATCTTGGGGTCAAGAGATTTAAATTCCAAAATCTTAAGACTACCAATGCCCTATATGCATAAGATTATTAGTTAATATTTTACACAAATTGTTTGGTCTCATTTCATGAAGCTGGAAGTTAATAGGGCCTTTTTCTCATGTTTTTAGCTTTTTAAACAACAGCTAATAGCGAATTGCAAAAATGGCTTTTTATCAGTATTTTTAGTTTGACTTGATCAATTAGACCTATATTACCATAAAAGTAATCATCTTATACAGGTAGGTCCTACGTGTTGTAAACATTATCAATTGATAACTTATATCTTTATAAGAGTTAATATTAAAGTTGAATTGTCAAATCGACACTAGAAATGAGATAAAATACTAGAGTAACAAGATCAAGGTTAACAAAGGAAATACCAGTTTATCTTTTTGTCATTTATTATTTAACTGTCTTTTTAATCTTGTTGACAGCTTTACCATGGAATTTAGAATTTCCCTTTAGAATTTAGAATTTTTATCCTGAAATTAATTCTACATTTTACAAAAGAACGCATTATTTCATCAGGGATATGGATCGATACCTCCGTGAATATACTGGTTAATTTATCAACACAAGCAACTCCAGCTTTCAGTTCTGTACCATGAAAAGAATTGAATAAATGTTCTATTTCCTTAAGACTTTCTAAAAATTGAGAAGAAGGTCGATATTAAATCTTCCTCCGTACTTGAGAAATCCAGTAGCTGCTTATTCCTCTGTGTCTGCAAAACCTAAAGATGCAGCTTATTCCTGAACTTATATGCTATATAGCCTCCTAGATATTTCAATGCTTCTGTCTCTATCAAATCTTCAGAATCTACTTTCAAGTCTACAAAATCATCTTCCTCTAATTGATCAGTTATATTTGGAACTTTTTCAAAAGATGAGCAGATATGCATAATTCAGTGTCTAAATCAACATGACGTGAATGACTTTCATCAAGATTTTTCAACTCTTTTTCGCTTTGCAATCAGTAAAGTCACTGATACAACGATTGGTTTCATCATTTGATGATAAATTATGGCCATGATTAGTTAAGGTGTTGTCTTTACCTAACAAAAATAGCCTTAGTCTATACTTAAATTTCCACTGGGGAGGGATGGTCACGATAATGACCTACTTGACGAATGTAAGCAAAAAAAAATGTTCTACGGTGTCCTGGCATTAATCGCCTACGCATCAAATATTCAATATCAAAATCCTGATGCAACATATATAGCCCTTTAATTGATTTGCATGACATAACGATGCCCTTCTGGAATGGATATACTTTACCATTGATCCTCATGTTACTTGCAAAATCAGTCATTCTGTCAAGAATGACTGTGTATAATTCGCAGCAATTGTTTTGCCTCATTTCTTGTCAGGAACTTTAAAGGTTTAATTCTCTTACATTTCTGGCCCACAAAAATGAAGCAAAATAATTAGTGCAAAATAATGGCCATGATCATGATTTAATGTGTGTAAGTTATCTTGGGGTCAAGAGATTTAAATTCCAAAATCTTAAGACTACCAATGCCCTATATGCATAAGATTATTAGTTAATATTTTACACAAATTGTTTGGTCTCATTTCATGAAGCTGGAAGTTAATAGGGCCTTTTTCTCATGTTTTTAGCTTTTTAAACAACAGCTAATAGCGAATTGCAAAAATGGCTTTTTATCAGTATTTTTAGTTTGACTTGATCAATTAGACCTATATTACCATAAAAGTAATCATCTTATTCAGGTAGGTCCTACGTGTTGTAAACATTATCAATTGATAACTTATATCTTTATAAGAGTTAATATTAAAGTTGAATTGTCAAATCGACACTAGAAATGAGATAAAATACTAGAGTAACAAGATCAAGGTTAACAAAGGAAATACCAGTTTATCTTTTTGTCATTTATTATTTAACTGTCTTTTAATCTTGTTGACAGCTTTACCATGGAATTTAGAATTTCCCTTTAGAATTTAGAATTTTTATCCTGAAATTAATTCTACATTTTACAAAAGAACGCATTATTTCATCAGGGATATGGATCGATACCTCCGTGAATATTTCAATATGAATATACTGGTTAATTTATCAACACAAGCAACTCCAGCTTTCAGTTCTGTACCATGAAAAGAATTGAATAAATGTTCTATTTCCTTAAGACTTTCTAAAAATTGAGAAGAAGGTCGATATTAAATCTTCCTCCGTACTTGAGAAATCCAGTAGCTGCTTATTCCCTCTGTGTCTGCAAAACCTAAAGATGCAGCTTATTCCTGAACTTATATGCTATATAGCCTCCTAGATATTTCAATGCTTCTGTCTCTATCAAATCTTCAGAATCTACTTTCAAGTCTACAAAATCATCTTCCTCTAATTAATCAGTTATATTTGGAACTTTTTTCAAAAGATGAGCAGATATGCATAATTCAGTGTCTAAATCAACATGACGTGAATGACTTTCATCAAGATTTTTCAACTCTTTTTTCGCTTTGCAATCAGTAAAGTCACTGATACAACGATTGGTTTCATCATTTGATGATAAATTATGGCCATGATTAGTTAAGGTGTGGTCTTTACCTAACAAAAATAGCCTTAGTCTATACTTAAATTCCACTGGGGAGGGATGGTCACGATAATGACCTACTTGACGAATGTAAGCAAAAAAAAAAATGTTCTACGGTGTCCTGGCATTAATCGCCTACGCATCAAATATTCAATATCAAAATCCTGATGCAACATATATAGCCCTTTAATTGATTTGCATGACATAACGATGCCCTTCTGGAATGGATATACTTTACCATTGATCCTCATGTTACTTGCAAAATCAGTCATTCTGTCAAGAATCTCAATTTGCTGTTGATTGCCGGAGAATGCATCCCTACTTGTCTTTATTGAATCAAACTTCATACATGAATTCATAAGATCGAACCATTGATCTATTAATCTAATTATATCGGAAGTCTCTTTACAATAAGGTCTTTTCATTGCAACTTTACTGTGACAAAACTCGATTGCATTTGCTACTGTTGAAGAAAGAAGTTGAACAGCTAATTTAACATTGTCTCTTGAAACCTTTTACTGTCAAATGATTCAGATTTATTTTATGAGCTAACTTGAGGTCATTTATAGACAAAACTATGAGCTCTGAAATGGGTTGAGAAGTGGTTATTTTACTCGAAACCTGAAAACCATGATCAATGAGATTATTTCTTATTAATCTGATAAGGCGTTGGGGATCTGCAAAAACAAACACATTCCTAGATGCATATGCAGGGTTCACAAAATAATTCTGATCAACAGAAATTTGCAAGGCTTTATGAAGACCTAAGTTGGTGCTTCCCATGTCCGATGTTATGTATACTACAAGACAACCTGCTCTCTCAACCTGATTAATCAATGACAATAGTATAGATCTTTTGTCATGCGTTGATCAAATGAATAATAGATGGGTTGCTTCCGTTTCCCAATTAGGCCCCGTAGCTCAGCAACTTGAACTTGGATATGAGGCTCATATATCCTATCACTAGCTCTATCATAGCACCATTAATTTTCCTCGACCTTCATTTCATCAAAACATATGGAAATTTTTTCATTAACAGACATGTTTTTACCTTTAGCGCCCATTAATTCAATTACAGACCAAAGTATTCCAGGTTCACAGTTCAATTGCCTCGGCCATCTATTTAATGTTTTGTTGCTAGGAAATGGTAATTTACAAGAAATTCTCAGGTACCGATAAGTTTTAGGACTTAAGGCCCTTAGTGACAAAGCTAAAGAAATGTCAGAATCTGACCATTTTCTTATTGGTCCTCTGAAAAAAGTGATTTCAATGAACATTTAACTTTGTTAAGTTTTGCATTAACTGATGTAATAGCCCTCATAAGACTTTGTTTATCATTCTGAAGATCTAAAAGTTTTGATGAAATTTTCGCATTGTTAGCCTTCAGAAACGAATTTTCATTCCGTAGACTATTCCATTGTCTTTTCTTCTTCTATGTCAGACATTACTTTTTCTTTTTTTATTTTCTTGCCTTTTTACATTGCTGTTTTCACCTAGCGTTGCCTCAGTAGCAGTTCTTTTCATTAGATGTTTCACTG
>NC_089796.1:32360409-32365409 GCF_040412425.1 Macrobrachium rosenbergii | reverse complement strand
TCTCTGCTACATATGAGCTATTTAAAACATTTACTTGACAAATCATGCAACATTTTGCGTTAATCGCATAGCGAAAGAAAACGTTTTAACATTAAATTACTGTTACTCTTAATCATGAATTTTTTAAGGAACTATGCGTAAATTATCGTAAATATTGCAATACAATAAATCATAAGCTACTGTTATTTAAAAAAAAAAAGGAACTTACAAACATGAGAAACGTCTTGTAAATATTAAAATATATAATAACTGTAAGTGAATTCCGTAAGGTAAATCTTAAAATAATCATGCACTTAACTTTTAGTAGTAATTATTACAGTCAAAGACATGCAGTTCATTTGCTTTGATGAGGCATTACAATGAAGCATACATGGTCTTCGTTGGTTGTCGCCATGTTACTTAAGTCGACAGCACAGCGCCAGATGTGGCACTGAGGTCAATGGTGCTCAGGGGCATGAAGCTAAGTACAATGAAGGACAGAAAAATATGTAAAGTACATGGTCTTTTGAAGTCACGGACTTGGTATTTAAGTTACAAGGGAATGACAAAGAAGACAAATGATAGATTCCAGAATGATTAATGATAGTTAAAGAAAATTGATGATTAATATGCCAAAATTATACTCTGTAATCTATGAAAATGGCTTCGGTTTATTCTTTAGCACAAGGAGCTTCAAAGCAGTCAAAGGACACTACTCCTCCGACAGGATTATCTGCCAACATCTATGATAATGACACTGTGCCAAGTTGGCACTTATATGATAATACTAAATGGCTTTGGCATATATGATTTTAAAATGTATCATGCTTTTATGGGCATGAGACCAAAGAACTTCGTAAGATAAAAGGGAGGCACTGTGCCATATTTGCACTGGTGCCAGGAGAGCTCAGAGCTCTCTTTAGGCTACCTGATGTTACCTTACGTCCGTGATTTCTGCTGCAGATCTCTTTAGGCTGATGGTTCTCCTTGGTAGGGGAATCAGTCGAACCGAGCCCAAGGAGGACATTGGAGTGCCACCTGTTTCGGCTTCTTTGACAGCCAAAGGAGGGGCACTTGTTACAGTCTCTACCCCAAATTGTTGCAGTTCCGTGCGTTCATCGGCCACTTGAGACATGGTCATGTCCATGGAGGACCAGGAAAGAGAGGAAGAGATCGCGGTGGGCATGATAGGCTCGCAGGTTACCATGACCAGCTTAGGCATGGGTTGCGAGGCCGCACCTTCTGTTGAGCTTCGGGTGTGGTCGGAAGAATCCGTCTATCTTACCAGCACTGGTAGCAGAGCCAGGACGGGAGAAGAGGGGGATCCTGATTTGGATCTCTTGAAGGGAGATCGGGGGGCGTGCTCTAGTGCTGGCACTAAGGCAGGGTCAGGCACTAGTATCTGATCTGGAATTTGCTCATTGTTCGGGATGGATGGAGCCTGGCACTGCTCAGAGCACGCAAGTGGCACTAGCAGAGTTGTGAATCAAGTTTGGGATCTTCTGGGGGGAGATCTATTTGGTGCCTTGGCACTGGTACTGGGGCAGTGCCTGACACTGGAATGGGATTTGGAATTGATTTCGATGGAGGTAGCCACTGCACATCGTACTCAGGTGGCACTGGCAGTGGAATTACTGCAGGCTTTCGAGGCTTACTCATGCCTAGTGAATGATTTGAGGGGTTTGGACCCCAGGATTACTGTAACTTAGACAGGGACTGGAAACCCTCTCCCAGGAGGATGTCATAACCCCCAGGAACATAACTTGCTACTTCGAAGTTGCATATTCTGGATCTATGAGGTCTTGTGACTCTCAGCTGAACAGTAAGGAGTATCATTTTAAATTGGTTGATACCCTCAATTGTGACGAGTTTACACCAGTTAATGTTAGCTCCATAGGGAACTTTGTCCTTCTTTATAAGGGAGATTTGTGCACCAGAGTCATCAAATGCCTCGACCTGGCGTGCAGGGTAACTACCTTGAGGAGGTGCCACTTAGGTGTAATCCCTTCATGGCACTGCCCCTGAGGAGGGTGCAGGCTTGTTAGTTGGTAGATTCCTGGGAAATGGTTTGAAAGGCTCCATGGGCGGTGTCTGTTGCTTGTGTCAGCACTGCTCTGTGGAAGGTCCGGTTTTATTGCAGAATCCACATACGATGGGCTTCTTCTGGTGGTGCCCATTCTTGGGAGGTTGCTGGGATTGGTTGAGGCAAGTGCGGAGGGATATAATTTTTGTCCATGGGAACTAAGACGGGAATGATTTGTATCCCAGAAGTCAGCCCAGTGACAGCACTCGACCATCGTCTTCGGTGCCTTGTCGCACAGATGTGTGGTGAGGGCTGGCGAGGCGTAATGTAAAAGTCCTTGAGCTGGAAGAGGTCAAGGATTTCCTGCACTAGTGGTTTTGAGAGATTTTAGCCATCGTTTTAAGGCCTGGGTCTGACTTTTTGGGCATATTTCTCCACCTTTTCCTCCAACGGCCAGGAGTTATCTCAAAAGCCTTTATGGTGGCTTGCCAGACAAGGGTGAGATTTACTTGATCCTCAGTTGGGAGAGCATGGAATGCAGTGGCACCTTTCCCTTCAAGGTGCTGTCTCAGGATCAGAGACACTTCTTCAGTAGAGGGCTGATAATAAGCTGTAGGTCCCGTTGCTAAGTAACCAATTGGTTCTTAGCCACGTCAAATAAGTCTAATCCTTTGGGCCAGCCTTAGGAGAGCTGTTAATCAGCTCAGTGGTCTGGTAAAACTAAGGTATACTTAAGGTCCTCAGGACCTTTTCAATATGGTCGAGCCAGGCTTCAGGCTCAACTTCATCCCGTTTTCTTATGAGGAAGCCTACACTGCTGAGGGTTGAATGTGGAGAGGGCGTTGGTGTGTTGCGCATGCCTTGGGCTGCCATTGCAAGCTGATGAGCTCTTTCTTTCTCCCCCTCTTCTCTTACTTTCTTCTTCTCTTGACTTTCTTTCACCTTCTAAAGCCTTTCTGCCTCTTTTCGTTTCTCCTGGGCTATTGTTTCTTTCTCCTTCTTCTGCCTTTCCTTCTCCTTCTCCTGCCTTTTTGCCTCTTCTCGTTTCTCTCAGGCTATTCTTTCTTTCTCCTTCTCCTACCTTTTTGCCTCTTCTTATTTCTCCTGGGCTATTCTTTCTTTCTCCTTCTCCTGCCTTTCTGCCTCTTTCCACCTTGGCATCATCTACTCTCTCTTGGACACAATCCTTCAGGGCTAGTCCTGACAGTCCCATGCCCTTTCCGGCAGACATGTAGAACTTGAAGTCCTCACTTTGCTGGGCTCTGGATGTCATAGACTTCTTGAAATAACGCTTATATGTGTGTGACCCTTTAGGTAATCAATATGTCAGAAAACACTCAAATTTCAGGGTATCTGAATGACTCAGGGTGTCTGAAAAGACTCAAACTTCAGGGTGTCTCGAAAGACTTAGGGTGTCTGAAAAGACTCAGGTTGTCTGAAAAGACTCAGGGTGTCTGAAAAGACTCACAATGTCTGAAAAGACTCAGGGTATCTGAAAAGGCTCAGGTTGCCTGAAAAGACTCAGGGTGTCAAAAAAGATTCATGGTGTCTGAAAGACTAAGGATGTCTGAAAAGACTCAGGGCTGTTCGAGTGAACAGGTTCAATATGTCCAAAGAGACTCAATATTGTTCGAAATGAACAGATTCAGTGTGTCTGACTACAACTCAGAATTCGTGATGAAACAGTTTCAATATGTTTAAAAAACTCAGTTGTTCATGATGAACGAATTTTAATATGTCTGAATAAGACTTAGTTGTTTATGATGATTGAATTTTCATATGTCTTGAAAGACATAATTTGGATTTCATTTCAAGCACGGACTTGGACAGCTATAGCGTGAGGGTTGTTTGGTTTTGGGGGGGTGGGCGGTTTACTCATAAGACGTGATTTGTTGGCAGGGAACTGGTCTGTGTGATTTTAATTTTGTCTCGTAGGACATAAGGTCGAATTCACGCATGGACATGGCCTGCTATAGTGTGAATCTTAAGGCTTGTCTCGTGGAACATTTTCCCATTCCCCAATTTTTTTTTTTTTTTTTTGTGATAAGAAATTCTTAGGGGAGTCCCGACACATGTTAGGGTTGGGCACTCAGGGAGTGTCGTAACACTCTTGAAATAATAACCCCAACAAACTAAAAAAAAAAAGCACATAGAGTAAGCCATAATAAAAAAGGGAATGTTTAGAGATACACTGGGATACTGGCGCTGAGGAGGAAAGGTATACGTATAGATACAAAGTACTGATTTAGATACCAGCCATTTTATAAAAATACACTCTTACACATGCTTATGGGAGTGAAAAGTTCATCACCGAGAGATGGATAAATTATGAAGTTATAGTACTTATTTGTAAGTTACGCTGATTAGTGTGTGTATTCTGCCAACAATAATAAGAACTTTTCCCTCCAACCAGATATAAGTACAAAACTTAATTCTACCATGCATGGGAGTTGTTTGCCCAAGTTCATGTGCATATGAGGTTATACTTCCTTATGTTAGCCTATCTTGCATGTGAACAGAAAAGGGGAATGTTTGCTCGGTTTGATAGTCCCTTGGGTTTATTGTGTCTGGCTTAGTTACTGGCAGTTCAAGGTCGTTTGGTAAGCTCACCTGGCCCGGAAGGACATTGGCTGGAGTGGGGAATCCCCAAGACGACCAGACACTTATATAAACATATTATCTCGCCTAGGCTTATCTAGAGGAACCCAAATATAAAGATTTTCTCTTAGGCTTTATGAAAACCTTAAGCAAAACGAAAGATTAACACAAACAAGCACACAACAATGACAGCAACAAAAAAAAGGTTCCTTACACTTATGAATGAAATAGCAGGAGATTATTGAATGGAACCATTTAGAATGAGATAGAATTTACCACATGCGTTACTTTATGGAAGAATTTATACACATGCAAACATGAAGCACGTTTATTTGCTTATGTGACCTGAACATTTTATGCCTTTTCTGAGATTTTTACTCTATAAGAAAGTGTGATAAAT
>NC_089796.1:32353038-32359909 GCF_040412425.1 Macrobrachium rosenbergii | reverse complement strand
CGAAGGGGGAGCTTTGGGAATGCCAGGAACACGGACCAAGGATAATTCTGCTACAGGCGTCTTTCTGAAACGATATTTGGACCCACGTTACACATCTAATGCTGGAATTTGGGATTGAATTACTCGGGGTGCACTGAAGGCGCCAAGGACTCCCCGAGGCGTTACTTGTGACTCAGAGGAAAGAAGCTGTGAACACATGGGCCTGGCTTGAACCAAGGAATATCAGGGAACACAAAGTTATAGGCCCAGAGATTAATAAATGCAAAAGGGCTAAGTAATCGTGACTAGCAACTCGTTTTGGGTACATTACCACATTTGTAGGGGCGTAGGGCTGACGACGTCTTCTGCCGAGAACCACGTGTGGGAGCGTGGACAAATGGTAGCCTCCCTCTCCAAGGTATTTCTTCAAGTCGTAGATTGGGGCGGAAAAGGGCGCCCTTGGGATGATGAAAAGGCCGCCGTTTAATGTCAGCTCGCGTTTGGAGACTTGCAATCCCCCTTGCAGTCTTCTAAGGCCACGTGGAATGGAACACGGGGCACAAAGGGCGGCGATGGGCTCCACGTGGCGGCGAGCGGAAAACGGAGGGCAGGGGCAATTACCTGCAGAGGCGTGACTGCTCGGCTTAAACTAGCGACCGCGTGTGAGAGAGAGCTGTCCTGGCCCTGACCTTTTATTGCTTCTGGACAGGGGTAGGGGGCGATGTCCTGACCCAGGTCGACGACGCGGCTATATCATAGAAAACGATTTTCTTTCCTGTACCAAAGAAAACAGTGCAAAGCCAGATTACTGTCCCCAAACTATTATATTCTCTGAGCCCCTATACCCAGACCTTCAAAGGTTCAAACCAACCCAAAGCAGGAAAGGAGAACAGTTTCATAGCGTATTTTGCTACTCTTTACAATATATATATATATTCATATATATATATATATATATATATATATATATATATATATATATATATATATATATATATATATATATATATATATATATATATATATATATATATATATATATATATATATATATATATATATATATATATATATATATATATATAATATATATATATCATATATATATATATATATATATATATATATATATATATATATATATATATATATATATATATATATATATATATATATATATATATATATATATATATATATATATATATATATATATATATATATATATATATATATATATATATATATATATATATATATATATATATATATATATATATATATATATATATATATATATATATATATATATATATATATATATATATATATATATATATATATATATATATATATATATATATATATATATATATATATATATATATATATATATATATATATATATATATATATATATATATATATATATATATATATATATATATATATATATATATATATTTATATATATATATATATATATATATATATATATATATATATATATGTATATATATATATATATATATATATATATGTATATATATATATATATATGTATATATATATATGTATATATATATATATATATATATATATATATATATATATATATATATATATATATATATATATATATATATATATATATATATATATATATATATATATATATATATATATATATATATATATATATATATATATATATATATATAATATATATTGTTTACATCCAACGTTGTATACAAATATATTTGCGCTAGATGTAGTCGAGGGACCTATGTTGGATGTAAAAAAAGGTTACTAAAAGTATGCTTGGACTCTCATAGAGGAGTAAGTTTTAGGACAGGGAGTAGACTGTCCAATCCAGAACAATCAAATATTCGGAATCACTCAAATATCTGTAAAACACGCATAGAGGACAAAGATTTCCAAATCATAGGACACGTACAAAATGAAAACGAACTTCACGTCTTAGAGTCCATAATGACAAAATAGCTAGTTCCGTCGTTAAACTCGCAGAATTCCTCCATCCAACTGTATATTACGTAATGGCCCGTTCCACTTCGTCTTTTGTTTCTCGGTCTCTGAAGGTTCTTCTGTTTAGTTTCTCTTTGAAACTGCCTGCTGGGTGGGTGTTTTACTATGTAGTGTTTTTGCCCTTTTATGTTTCTTCTTTTAGCTGTATTAATTTTATTTTGACCTTTAATTTTTTTTTTCTGCTGGTTTTTTACTAGTTTTCTTTTGTGTCACTTTAAATATATTGATGTAACCAGTGATGTCAAGATTATTTTACGTCTTTTTTACATTTTTAAAATTTTTTTTAAGTTTTTAAGGTTTTTTACGTTCTTGAGTTTTTTCATGTATCTCTTTGTATTCTGATGGTTTTTTTTTTTTTATTCCACTATTGTGCTATATTTTGCTTTTACTGAGGATGTCAATGTAATAAATCTATATATTTTGTCGAAATATTCTAAGAGTTATTACGAGTAATGTGGTGTTCAAATTTTTACAGCCTTGAAAATGTAACCGAGATGGTTTGTGAAACGTCGGCAAAATAAATCATGAAAATGCTCTGTGCTTTCCCCGTTAACCTGTCGATGTGGTTTTGAGCAGTGGCTCCTGTTGTGATTATTGTATATATATATATATATATATATATATATATATATATATATATATATATATATATATATATATATATATATATATATATATATATAATATATATATATATATATATATATATGTATATATATATATATATATATATATATATATATATGTGTTTGTTTATGTGTATGTATATATATATATATATATATATATATATATATATATATATATATATATATATATATATATATATATATATATATATATATATATATATAAATATATAAGCAAAGAACGTGCTCTTAAATGAAATACTAATAGCTTGAAGAGTGTAATGGGTTCTTGAACGTGAGGTTCTTAATTGAACGGATTGAAGGTTGTTCTCAGGACTCAAAACTTAATATCTCTGCGAAAGATCAACGTCAGTTTGAAACAAAAGTCATCACGTATGACTTTTACTCTACTTTGCAGATTTAATAATGCTGTGAACACCAGCAATAAATTTCTTTTGTAAGAAAGTGATATTAAACCCCATTTATGAGTAGAAAATAAAGTAAGATGATTACTTAATTGGTAAAGGCTCGTAGGGACCGTTTCTAGTGTGTTCTAAAACGTAAAGGTTAGTAACTGAACGGCTCTGGCGTGTTCTTGGACAAAGTTAAGTATATCTTAGTTTATCCAGACCACTGAGCTGATTAACAGCTCTCCTAGGGCTGGCCCGAACAAAAGGGGAAAATTCTCAACGGAATTAATATAGCGTGTCCATAGAACGTGGGCTTTCGTAATTGAACTGATTTCTTATGCTGAGAGACACCTATGGTTGAAGCAGATGAGCGTACACTGTGAAAACAGCATCGGTGACACACGTCCTTGCCTGGTAAAAGAACTGAACCGAGAGCAGTACGAGGGTAACCAAATGCAAAGAATATGAAGCTGTTACAAATTTCAGCGCCGAGAAGTAAATAAATCCTCCCTGATATGACGAGTACAAAATGCTTATAGCTAACATGCACGGATTTAATATTTTTTCTTATGGCAAAGTCCACAATGTATTTACTCTATTTAGATATGAAACTTGCCTGACTGGCCCGTGCCTGAATAGTAATGGTTATTTAAACAATGGTCGCACTCGCGTGGTATTATCAACATAAAGGTCGTGATCGCGTGGTATTTGACGAGGTGGGGGAGGGCAGCTGGGTGAAACAAGCGCTGTTCATTGTGAGCGAAATCTTGCGCAAAAAGTTATGAAAAGACGAACGCTATTGCAACACTTTTCCCAGCTTGGCGTTAGGGATTTATGAATGCGTAGAAATTTGCTCGATTGCTTATAGTTAAAATGGCGGTTAAAGGCAATGCGTTCGGAATTTACAATGGCTCTAAAATTTTAAACAGGGTTTTTACAAAATCCTGGCGCTTTTCCTACGACGAGAGAGAGAGAGAGAGAGAGAGAGAGAGAGAGAGAGAGAGAGAGAGAGAGAGACTCTAGGGAAGCGAAGTTCTTCGTTGGGAGAGCGGGTTCTGTTCTCAGCTAGCACTCTGCTGGTCGCAAGTTCGAATCTCCGCCCGGCCAATGAAGAATGAGAGGAATTTATTTCTGGTGACAGAAATTAATTTCTCGCTATGATGTGGTTCAGATTCCACAATAAGCTGTAGGTTCCATTGCTAGGTTACCAATTGGTTCTTAGCCACGTAAAATAAATCTAATCCTTTGGGCCAGACCTAGGAGAGCTGTTAATCACCTCAGTGGTCTGGTTAAACTAAGGTATATTTTTTTTCTAGGGAAGTGAAAAATTTCTCGTTGGGCTATAATTTGCAGCATGAATTTTAGGGTGTACCTAGCTAATCTTTGGACGACAAATTGTCCGGGGAACGTGGAGGAAATAAGAGCACTATTTCCATTCTTTATCACTTATATTCGTATTTCACTGCTTAGCTAATCCTGGTGGTTAAGACATGCAGGGTACCATGCATTAGTCACAATTCTTGTGTTTTTTGCAAGATACTCTCTCTCTCTTCGCTATGAAAAATCTTGTTAGCATACACGGGGCTTATTGTTTCTTAACAATGTACACAGTCACGGTTTTATTTGCACCTGTGATAAGCTAAAAATAATAACACCGTACTTACGCTGTGGGAACTTGCTTGCTTGTGCTTAAAGAGGAGTGGGTATGACATCAGGGTCATCTCTAATTATACAGACCAGCTAGCAGTTGCTATTCAGCTGATAATTGCACAGCAATTTGCATCCTGACACGGTCGCCACTTTTAGATTCTTACCTGGCCTACTTACTGGTTTCCTTGTTCATGGGTCCAATCTGGGGTCTAGCTCTTGAACGGGGGTGCTTGAAGAAATTTGACTGCAATTGCTGGGTTAGGCAGGAACCGTAAAAGAAAAAAAACCAGTTGGTCTGAGGACCATACTTCAATAAGGGGCTATACAGATAAACACTTAGGTTTACTTTAAATGGAATATATTTACAATTAAACACATCACTCAGAGGACTGGAGAATGATAGGCAGATCAAACATGGCCGTCACGTGGTTAGTTATGCTTTCATTGTTTAAAAATTGAATAGTCTATGATTAATCCTCTCAAAAGGGATACTGAAGAATTGATTGCAGTGACCTTTTCACTGCAAGAAGCACAAGACAAGTTGATGTTTCCACAGCCAATGTACCATCTGCAATTTGATAATGCCAGCGGTTACACAAGGATAATTGTAACGATCTTGGGCGAACCGAGGGATGCATGGGGGGTGCCAAAAAAACTCGGTTCTGGTATAATATACTTGAATTAAAATCCACAATGGGCTACATGAGTCAGGTCTTTGTGATAACTCACACTTCAGAAAAGGAAATGAGAGTGCAGTTGAAGATTAAAGATATGTGACTGTTGAAAAAAACCTCTAGCCAGGACGTTACCTTATAATGGAGCAATGGAGGGCCTCGTCGGATTTCACCAGTTCTGGAGGGATGATGTTAATGGGAAAATGCACAGGTAATGCGACTGGGTGGTCAAAAGGTGACCACGTGGATCGGGTCAGATCAATAAAGGGGCTATGCAAGGGAGTTGTGTGTAGGTCTGCTACTGGGGTGTTTCTGAGAGTGATGGCTGCAATTTCTCGCCTTATATGACCTTGGGGGCTTATATTCTTGCTCCCCCCAGAGGTCACTGTTGTCGCAAGAATGACGGTCGTGCCCTCATTTTCTATGTTGGGATCTTTACCAAATCCTAGTGACTCCTGGCAACCCATGTTCGTTAGCTTTTATGGGGAACTCAATCTTTCTGGTGGAATTTCGGCAGGCTTCGTCTCCATTCGCCTTTTATCTGAAAAGAGGTAATTCAAGCACCAAAAGAGGAGCATGGAGAGAATTTTACATAGGGACTGAGTTTCTCACGCCCTCCTCAGTTAGATATCAGAGGCAAATTGCATTATTTTGGGATCGAACACAGTTTGGAGCTTAGGGTTTGCTTCCAGAAGTGGATTCCAACTTGACATTATATATATGGGTGTTTATGAAATTGGAGCCCCCCCTCCACAGAACAAATGGAAAGTTTTGAAGTTTTCTGTTATAGCCTATCTCCAAGTACATTATTTTAAGTTTCTATTATGCTATTTTTCATTTTAAATTTCCTTTATTTTCAGACTGAGTGACGGAGTTAGATATAGCCATGTAAATCATTTACATCAACACCAGCAGGCAAAATAGCTAAGATATCATCAACATACCTATACCACTTTGAAGGAGTACCAATGATAATAGGTAAATATCGTTTTTCTAGATTTAGTTGATAAATTAAACAAAATCACTTTTTGCCCCACTGATAGATTCGTTAGTTTTGATGTTTGTACTCTTTTTACTAAAGTCCCTATAGATTCTATTTTAGAGTATTTTAGTAATGAATTAATCCATCATGAATTACCTCTACCTGTAAGTCATATTATTTCACTCATTAGGTTGTGCATTTGTGATTGTAAGTTTATATCCAATGGTGCATTTTACCAACAAATATTTGGTATGGCAATGGGCAACCCTTTATCCCCACTCCTCTCAAACTTGTACATGGAATTCTTTGAAAAACGATATTTGCCTAAATTATTTATACTCCTTTAAAGTGGTATTAGTATGTTGACGATATTTTAGCTGTTTTGCCTGCTGGTACTGATGTAAATGATTTACTCTCTAATTTGAATAACCAGGTACCATCCATTAAGTTAACTTTAGAATGAAAAAATGTAATTGCCTCCCTTTCATAGATGTTTTAATG
>NC_089796.1:32340538-32348038 GCF_040412425.1 Macrobrachium rosenbergii | reverse complement strand
TATGAAGAAATTCTGATGTGCAGTAGCAGGAAGGCTTGAACCCAGGTCCTCGAATCAGAATCCTGGTACCACACTGACACAGACACACACACACACACACACACACACACACACACACACACACAGACATATATATATATATATATATATATATATAATATATATATATATATATACTATGGGGAAAATATATATATATAATATAGTCAGTAAGTTTGAATGCCACTACTGAAAACAAATATAAAGAGAAAAAAAGAAATGAGAAGAGAAAGTGAAATATATATATATATATATATATATATATTATATATATATATATATATATACATATATATATATATATATATATATGTATATATATATATATATATATATATATATATATATATATATATATATATAAAATATATATATATATATATATGCCTCATCCAGGAGACTCATATATATATATATATATATATATATATATATATATATATATATATATATATATATATATATATATATATATATAAGAGAAAGAGAGAGAGAGAGAGAGAGAGAGAGAGAGAGAGAGAGAGAGAGAGAGAGAGAGAGAGAGAGAGAAAAGAGCGAAACAAGAAGTGTTATGACTGTGTCATGTTTACATAGCAAAACAGGGCATGAGTTAATCTACTGAAATCGTTAAAGGAATTTTTAAACAAGCTCGCCTATGTGCATACCTGTTCATTCTCACCAGAAATCAAGACTTCCGGTGACGTAAAAAAGGACGTCTTTAGATACGTTTTAGATAAGTTTCAACCAATTACGCGTCTACCAAGGGCTGGGCAGAAGCTGTTACCAGCCTATAGTAAGATGGGCATTCCATTTTGAAAACCTTCAAAAGGAAGGAAGAGAAGCAGAGAGACAGAGAAGGACAGAGAGAAGCAGAAGAAGATCCAAAGAGCCTTAGTGGAGTGAGGTTGGCCTCACCAGTTGTGGGTTGTTAACCAGATTCAAGAAAGCAAGGCTCACACTTTGATTCACACTTTGATTTGTATTCATACTACTTAACTTGTATATATATCTCGCTTGCATATGTACATTGTTATTTTTAATTAGTGTGTTAATGAAGTAAGAAACCTTCACTGTGTCTTTCTAAAGCCTCCTGGGACTCAAACACTATTATAACAACAAAGCCAGCAATGATAAAGCATCTATAAAAGAAAATAATAAACTTCTTTACATGGGCAATGAATGAAATTAATCATAACAAGTTGAAGGTGGTACAAGAAATCATCACATAAAAAGGTGACATAACAAAAACATTACAAAATTTTGCCAGCTATAATGGAATCCGCAGAAGACGTAAATAACAGTGCAGTATAAAGGACGAATCAACGAACGAACAAGTAGCATACGCACACAAGAGTTTCATAGCAACTTCGCTACAAACATGGATGGTGAAACAGAACAGGTGACGAAGTGAATCATAACACATTGATTTTAAAAACATTCCCACTGTAAACGTCAATGACTGAAACATTTAAAGTGAAATAATGAGATTTGTAAACATTACTGCTTAGAAAACCCACAACTTAGAAATATTTTTCCCCAAAGAGAAAAACAACCAGTGAAACAGCACTAACAATGCAAACATTAGTGAACACGAGAATACAGTGCTAGCATTCAGTGGCAGCAGCAACACAGTAGCGTGTGTTTTGGTGACTATCGAAACACACCCTAACAGATTTTTTTTTTCCACAATCTGTTAAAAATTCTAAGAAGCAGACGAATCCCTGAAGGTCAGCAAAGCAGTAAAAAGACGATTTTTTTCAAGACCAGCAGAATACGATGCATCTACAACAAACGAAAACAACGCCTTTGTGTTGGTCACAGAAAAGAAAGGTGAAACAGTTCCAGAGCAACCATTCAAACAACAGTTAAGATTTAACAAACAACCGAACTAAGTAAGTCATGATTGGAAATTTATTTTAATTCTCTTAAATTGCTCTCTCAGTTAGTGTATTTTTTGAAGTTATCTCTCTCAGAAAGTATAGGACTATTATAATTATCTCTCTCAGAAGGTATAAAACTAAAGTTTATAATTCTCTCTCAAAAATTTTTATCTTCTTTTTTTTTGAGGTTTGATAAATAGGAATCTTTAATAACATAACATTCTTTTGATGAAATATTTTTTTTTAATACTGTTGTGTGTCTGGGTATGAATTATTTCTTATGATTTTTAGAATACCATTGCAATGCAGAATTTGTTTGACGCATTGAGGAATGCAATTAGAAATAGACATTACCATTCAAGACCAACAACAGTTAGACAAAGTCGAATTTCAGTGGCAAGTTCACAAATATCATTAACTCAAGGAAGTATTAACACAAGTAGCAATAATAATAATAATAATAATAACAATGCTAACACATTTCAGTTTAGAACAATGGCGCAAGAAGCTATCATTACACAAGCCACATGATTCTGTGGAAGAGTTGAAATTTCAATTCCTGACAAAAATAGTCTGGAATCATATTTTGTGAACCAGTGGCTAGCTAACACAGACAGTCGCATATCAACAGGTGGAATAACAAATGAAATAGCTAAAATTAATGGAGCCTTGCTTCTCGTTAGTTCAGAAAATGGTGATGCACACAGAACTTTGAATTCAGTTAGGTTTAGCAACATAACCATATACACTGAATTTAGAAGAATTGTATTTATCAATCTGGGAACCAGTTAGTCAAACTGATGCCTTATATAATATTAATAGATTCCTTACCCAGCATTATAATGGAGAATCCATAGCAAATCTTCACACAGATGTTGAAGAATCAACACACATAGTAATAGAAGATTTAAGAAAAACAAACATCACCATAGGAAATAAGAATGCTTTTGGTGATGAAGAAAATTATTTAGTCAGTCTGAGATATGTTTTAAAATACTTGTCACTTGAAACGATGTATAATGCACTTGGAGAAAAAGAAAAGAAGGCTTTTAAGTAAGTTAAAATTGATCCTAAAAGTGATAGCCTTACAGCTTTAATATCAATGAGGAAAGAAATCCAGAAAAAAGAAATAGATTTTTCTAAGGAATTTGTAGGAATAACAGAAACACAGAATGAAATGAAAGGCGGAAATAAACATGATTCATATAAAAGAAATAACAAGTATAATGATAATTCCAGACAAGTAGGGAAAAACCAAAATTCCTTTCAAAGGAAATATGAACAAAGTACTAGGAAAAAGTGGAATCAAAACCAGAAAAGAAGACAGAATCAATCGATGAATGGACCATTCTCCGGTCCACCCATAAAATATCATAATGGTCAATATTCAAACACAAATAATTCAACACCAGAGAATAATTCAGCTCAAGAAGCTAGATCAAAAATAACAAGTGAAAACTGCAGGTATACCAATCATTCCACTAATAAATGCAGAAAGTCTAGAATCTGTGCAGTTTACAAAAAGATCGGGCATTTAAGTAAAAACTGTTGGTTCAATAATAAGGAAGCCAATAGAGAGTTATAGAGATAAGTAACAGTCGCCCAAATGTAAATAAATCATCCAGTCAGTGACAATTAACCCCTTTACAGAGAAAAGAAAGTAAATCCCTTCAAGGTGATGAAAGAGAAAACGGAGAAACAGTTAAAATGGGAAATGAAGGTTCATCCGCATTTTCCTATTTACATAGCAAAGAAGTAGTATTTTCCATGAAAGAGGAAGAAGTAAACAGAAAGGATCTGCCTATTGTAAAGATTCCAATAAATGGAAAAACATATACTGTACTCACTGATGCAGGTAGTACTGTAAATATAATTGATAAAATCACTTTAACAAGATATTTAGGCATTGCAGAAACTCAGATTCAGGGTCAAAGTAGAGTAAGAAAAGGAATAGAAGGGAAACAGGATAAAAGTCTGGGAAATGTGAACTTAGAAATAGAGATTTTGTTACATAAATTTATTGAAAGTTTTCTAGTTTTAGAAGACAGATTTTTTCCCACACAAGTATTGTTCTCATTTAATTTAATGAGGAGATGTGGAATGATATTAGATAGTGGTGAAGGAAGGATTAGCCTGAAACAAATAATCAGAAGAGTGTATGCTTTGCACTTGACGAAGAAAAGTTTCACCCAAATCTGACAAGTTTGTCTGAGACAGTTTCGACAAGTGAGACAGATGTACAGGAAAGGTAGATAAGTAACAGAACAAGCAAGATAAAATAGAAACATATAAAAAAGAGGAATTCCCACAATTTCATAATACAGAATTGTTGAGATGTGCACACACAGATGATATATAATCAGATATAAATAACTGTGATGACCAAAACACTGAATCTAACGAAAATCAAGGCGCCTATACTTATAACTATAGCGATGTATTAATAAGTTGTGAAAGTGAAGGGAAAATACTAAATGAAGTATTGCTCTTAGATATAATAAATACATCAGACATAAATAGTATAATATAAGTAACAAAAGAAACCACTGGAGATGCAGAACTTTGCTATTTTTCAAACATAGAAGAAGAAGAAATATGTTGTGTTAGCACAGCTGATGATAATAAAGTACAGTTTATACTCAACAGAGCAGTAACTTTGTATCCAAAATGTTTAACAAAAACATATTTGAGATCAAAAGAGGATGTAAAGGACAAGGATATGCTATTACTGAATGAGGAGCCAGATTTTGTCAGAATGGACAATTCTCTCGTCCACATGAATAGTAATAATTGCGAAATTTATATGCAAAACTATTCAGATAACAGATTAGCACTATACGCAGGCATTGTCTTTTGCATAGGAATTCCTATTAACAATCCTTTACTAACAGTAGAAGAAAAAGCATTTTCTCTATAAATGGCCAAAATTCTCAAATAAATCCAAAAGTAAACAACACAGATTTTCCAGAAAATAGACACAAGTTAATTCAGGTGTTAGAGAAATACAGAAATGTAATAGCTATAGGAGATAAACTAGGAAGAACAAATGTTCTAAAACATAGAATTTTATTAGATGATGGAGCCAAGCCATTTTTTATTCCTAATTACAGATTACCAATAAGCCAGAGACCCATAGTTGACAATTTGATAGAGGAAATGAAAAGAGATGGAGTAGTAATTCTTTCTAAATTTCCATATAATTCCCCATTGTTACTTGTTCCAAGGAAGAATGGTAGTTGGAGACTTGTAATAGATTACAGGAAGTTAAATTCCAACACAGTTCCAGATAGAATGTCGATGCCGATAATTCAAGATATGTTAGCTCAATTAGAAGGGGCCAAGTATTTTCATCCTTAGATTTGATAGTGGATATTGGCATGTACCTTTAACACATGAAGAACATTTACAGTTTGAAGTAATGCCATTTAGACTAACATCAGCCCCATTAAGATTTGTCAGATTAATGTTACAAATTCTAAGAGATACAGAAAATGTTGTAGTATACTTGGACGATGTAATAATTTTTAGCAAAGACTTAGAAAATCACCTCAGAACATTAGAGATGGTCCGAGAAAGATTAAGAATTGCAGGACTAAAACTAAAATTAAAGAAATGTCTATTCCTGATTAAATCCTTAGAATACTTGGGTCATGTAATTAGCGAAGATGGACTGCGCATGCAGGCAGGTAAAATAAAGGCAATAATTGATTACCCAGCTCCCACTAATTTGAAAGAATTAAGAAGGTTCCTAGTTATGGTAGGTTATTATAGACCTTTTATAAAGGGTTTTGCTACTATAGCCAAGCCTTTGACAGAATTAACCAAGAAGGATATTAATTATTAATGGAAGGATGGACAAGAAATAGCCTTTCAAACACTAAAGAGCAAAATGACCTGGAACTCTGTTTTAGTCTACCCAGATTTTTCCAAAGACTTTTACTTAGCTTATGATGCCTCAAGTACAGGACTAGGAGCTGTATAATTACAAAAGGCAAAAACTAGAATGAGGGCAGTATATTATGCAAATAGAGTTTTGAACCCAGCAGAAAGAAACTATAGTACCACAGAAAGAAATTTAGCCCTAAAGAAATTTAGACATACTTTTATTAAGGTTAATGTGGATCACAAAATGACTTATTTAACACCATGAAGTTCAATAGATGGCAGAATGCATTATCCAGATCCCAAGAAGAAACAGAAAATGTATTACCACTAATACCTTTTGTTTTAGTTGTCAAATAGTAGATTTAGATCTAGAAAAAGTAAAAATGCAACAAGAAAATGATGCAGAAATCAGACAGATAGTAGGACAGTTAATACTAGATGAATCCTTAAAACCTGATTTTCAATTAATAAATGGATTGTTGTATAAAAGGCCAACAGAGACGAATGGTTGTTCTCGACTATACATCCCAAAAACACCAATCAGAGAAGTTTTAGAATTAACACACTCATATAAGTTAGCAGGACATCCAGGAATTAAGAAGCCAAGCAGAATTATAACCAGAAAATTATTTTTGGCCACATTGTAGTGAAGGTGCCAAAAACTTTGTAGTAAAGTGTTTAGTTTGTAATCAACATAAAGGAAACGTAAATCTTAAAGCTCTACTTGGAAAATATACATCAGAATTAAATCCATTTCAAGTAGTAACTATGGACTTTTTAGGTCCATTTCCAAGGACTATCAGATGGAATAGACAAATATTAGTCTTCTTAGACTATTTAACTAGATATGCAGAACTCGTACCTACCAGTAAGAAACAGAGATGCGGCCACAGTAGCAGAAGCGCTTAAATATAAGAATTATCACAAGACATTCATGTCCACAAGTTCTTCTCTCTGATAATGCTGCTGAAGTTACTAGTAATGTTTTAAAGAAAATATGTGAATTTTATGAAAAAAATAAGTGCCAAATAACCGCTTATAAACTAAGCTCTAATGGAGCAGTAGAACGAACTAATCGTAAAATAAAGGATATCCTGAAAGCTTTAGTGAGCCCACGGACAGAAGATTGGGACTTAGCAAAAGAAGACGCACAGTTCACATTGAATAATACTGTAAATGAGACAATAGGAGAATCCCCACATTATTTGCTACATGGTTATGAGAAAAGAATGCCTAACACATTATTAGACGATGCAACACCACCCACACATACTTATAACTATGATGATTATGTTGCATGGAAGACCAGACGTACTTACGAGACAATCATGAAAACAAGGGAAAAATTAAAAGAGGTTCATAACACTCATGCCAAATATTATAATAAAAGTACTATTAAACCAGGCATTACAGCAGGTACTCAAATTTATGTAAAAAATCATGATCTAGAAGGGCCAAATGTAACGGTTTCTCCCAAGTTCACTTCACCATATAGAATTATAGAAGTGTTAAAATCAAACAAATATAGAGTAATTAATGAAAGTGATCTAAAAGAAAAAGTAATTCATTGGAATCATATAAAAGTAGTAAAAACAGATCCATGGTCCACTGAAGTTATAGATAACATAAGACATGAAATTGCTGTAGATTACAAAACCGACAGAGTTAAATATATGTATATATATGTATGGGTATT
>NC_089796.1:32325538-32335538 GCF_040412425.1 Macrobrachium rosenbergii | reverse complement strand
GAATTGAGGTTCTTGGTATCAAGGATGCTAATTCTTCTCCAAACAAGAGGATGGCCAGGTCCAAGGCGTGTACAATTCTGGAAGAGACAATATCCAGAGAACACTCATGTACTACAGAAACTCTCACTCAGCATTAATTATTCGCAAGGGATGAATCTTAGATCAAGAATATTACTTTAACACCATGGAGGATAACTTATGCAATTCTACTAGGCAACAATAATTATAATTAATGATCTTTCACTTCATAAATGGGATATGGTTTTTCTAGGATTTTTCTTAGCCAATGACTGTTAAAGAGAGGAAAACTTGAAAAAAAAAATTAGAGTTTATGTTGTAGGGAAAGAGAACTGGGATTAATTGTCTCATTCAGACTTACTGCTGGAATAGATAATGCAGTGATCACATGCATCAAAAGCCCCTGGGTCCATTGAAATTGCAATTTCCCCTGGCTGTTGGACAAGTAAAAGTTAAGTATATCTTAGTTCAACCAGGCCACTGAGCCGGTCAGAGAGTCAAATGCTGGGCCAACAGGTGCTAGCCGAGAGCTCTACCCACCCCACCAATGAAGAACCTGGGGGAGAGGGAAACAAAGGGGGGCTATGAGAGATGCCCAATATGCTTGTTGCCTCTCTCATGGTTGCTTTAAGACTCTCTCGAAGCTGGGTCAGAGGCTTGGGTGTTTGTTTCAAACTCCTCCCCCAAACCGCCTTGGCGTGGGCGCAAGTAGCATCTGAAAAATGACAAAAACTCGCTAGTACAACGGTCATAGGAAAGTAAGCTTAAGGTACAGTCTGTCTAAGGTTGGTCCCAGCAAAACCTATCTTGTCTAATATCCCTCTAAACTAAAATTCCTACCACTTTTGATGGTTGAGATCTATTCAGAACAACTCCTGCTCGCTTGCTTCTTCCTACCTGGTATTCCCTCTTACTTTAACAAAGATAAATCTTTTGATATTCGATTAAAGCAAGGAAGAGAGGTTGAAAAGATAATATAATATTATAATAGCTTCCCTCCTTAAAAAGGCCCTCACTCTCAGGCACGAAGGTCTGTACTAAGTGAGCTGTTCACCTCGATTACTTTACTATTTATCCCTGAACAGATTTTGCTCTTGCAATGCAACTAGCTAAGGATCTACCTGACTCTAGAATGGGATATGAGCTTTAACCACTTACTTTCTACAGAATCCTAACACTACTCGAAGGTGCTTACGGATAGTTACATGCTACCCCTGGTGATCGTGATATTCAGTCATAGACAAATGGTACATTCAATGGTATCTTTCATAACACAACCTATTAGAACACTGCCGTAGCACCAGTGGGAATGACAATGAACTAGCTAAGTTACAATAATCTTACAAGTATATAATTTCTTACACTAGAATTTACAATCACAGTAAACAAAGATGTAACCTGAGTTCTTTAAATGAGTTTTTTTTTTTTCATATGGAAAATGCTTTCCTAAACTGAGGTATTATGCCATGCATGTCATGAGCTCAGTGGCTCTATTCACAATAGTTATGATTACTGGCTTCACAAGCTGTACTTACATAGTTACTGCTGCTCGTTGCAAGTTTTAAATGACAAGGTTACTATTACTACTTACTGGATCTGATTTAGGCTGTTACTAAGACAGAGATCACATTGGCTACATCCTTTGGGCAGGAGCCAGGATCACTCTGAGATGGAAAGGGCATTGTGCCAAGGGGAACGAGTGCCAGGATGAGCTCATGACTCTTGCAACTACTTGACTCTCCTCTGCCCCTTCTTCTTCTTCTTCTTTGTGTTCCTCCAAGGCCTATCTACAGTATGTCAGTCCTAAGAGGTGATGAGGACACCAACTCATGGGAAAGGCCAGAAGGACTAGAGGGTGCGAAGTCAGGTGTAAGCTCAGAGGCCACGGGAGGGCTCCCTACTTCGGCTGCTGTGACAATCAGAGCAAGAGCGGTCTCAACCTCTGCATCCGGATAGGCCAATTCCTCGTCTCCCAGAGAAGGTTTAGCAGTTCGATCCACCAGAGGTTCATCCTTTGGGGACAGAGTTGGTGAGGAAGAAGTGTTGGGTGCCGGAGGCGCACATGTTGCTAAGATTAAGGCTGTGGAGGTTCCTGGATTTCCCGCTGGAGGATCTGTCTCATGATCTGGACTTGGCACAAGGTCCAATTCTTGTGGTGGCTCAATGTCTGCGATGGACGGAGCGTTGCACTACCCAGAGCTTGCAAGTGGCACTGGCAGAGACTGATAGTCAGGTATGCCTGACGAGGGGTCCGGAGGTGCAATACCTCGCAGATAGCTTCAGTTGGGCTGAGACAGAGATTCCTGCCCCAACTGGAGGTCAGAGCCTCTTGGAGATTCTTGATTTGGGACATCTGCTGGGCATTGCTTTTTTGGGCAGCCCTCCCAATTAGTGGAGTGGCCTGTCACCTTGCATGCTCTACAGCGATACTGCTTCCCTGGAGGGTCCTTTCATGGAGAGGGAGGATTAGGCCTGAAATTGATTTGTGTGTGCCTGTTCTGTTGACCACTGAGGTGTAAGGAAGGTATTTCTTCATGTTTTGGTGGCACTCCAGTCAAAGTGGCTGCCCTCGGGTTTGGTGATCCTACAGTCGAGGCCTCCATTGTGGAGGTAGCGCAGTTGTGAAGTCTCATTGGGGAAGGGCATCCCCAGAGGAGGTCCTGGCCCAACAGGAAGTCCACTCCGGGCCTGATTCCACTCACCACACCAAGGCGGTGAGGTAGAGTGCCCCAAGGTGTCATAACCTGGAGCTGGACTGTGTGAATGGTTTTCGTGATGCCCTCTACCCATTTCATCTCCCACTGAGTTTGCTCTTCAACTGTGGCACTCACTGGCACTTGGGGCCAGGCAATCAGGCTCATGTCGGCTGCAGAGTCCACCATGACCAGTAGGGCCACAGGCAGGCTAGAGCCATCAGGGGGTGACACCGAGATGAACTGGTATTCAGCCTCTCAGGGTAAGGTATCTTCTGCTGCCTGACCGCTGAGAATGAGGTGCTTATGTTGACAAACTTGGTGGTTGGGACATGATTTGGGCAGGCTGGATGTCCAGGGCTATAGTGGCTGTCAGCACCACAGAATTGACAAGTGCCCTTTGTGGGGTCTCAGTTACCTGCGGTGACTGTTGGTGGAGAGGGTTGAGTGGAAGTAGAGGGAGCGTTCTGGTTATTGGTAGGAGCCTGCATATTGTTGCCCAACTTGCAGTGGCAATCGGATTCAGTGTGCCCCACCATCTTACAGTGGGTTCATGTAGGCTTGCTAGGTTTTCTGTTCTTTGGGTGAGTCGAGCCTGAGGGGTACCCGGGTGGCACTATGCGACTTTGAGATGTGCTGTGGGACTGGTTGTAGGTTTCCCAGGAATCAGCCATATGGCAGGCTTCCATAAGTGTTGTGGGCTGCCTGTCATTTAGATACACAGGAAGGGGCCCAGGGACACATTGGAAAAGACCCTCCAGCATGTTCTGATTGAATAGTTCCTCGAATGTAGTTCATGACAGGGAGTCGAACCAGTGTGTACCAGACTGAGTCTTGTGACAGGCCCATTAAATTCAGGACCAGCCAGCTTCCTATGGAAAACCTCGAAAATGCCGTCCTCCATTTCTCCTGGGTTATTTCATAGGCTTTTAATATGACCCTATGAATTTCGAACATGTCGCCTCTTTGACTCTTCACCTGTGAGCGGAGCGATGCCTGAGCTTTATTTTCCATGTGCTTGGCAAGCACCTAAGGCCTTCTCGGTCTTGTTGGTGTTGTAGATTTCGAAGGGAGTCTATTTCCTCCAACCATGCTTCTGGCAATTCCTCAGTCCACTTGGGGACTAGGGAATTAATGTCTGAGGCTGGAGCATTTGGTGCAGCAGGTGTGGGGTTGGAGGCTTGCTGGGTAGCCATAGCTTCAGCACTTTCCTTTTTTGCAATCTCAGGCTCGAGCTCCTTCTCTTTTAGGACTAACTCGTGCTGTCTTCTCAGCTGCCTCTGTTCTTCATCATACTTCCTCTGCTCTTCTCTTTCTTTTTTTCTGTTTTGCTCTTTCTTTTCTCTCTTGTTTGACCAAATCATTCAGCTGTTCTTTCACCCACTGGGTGAGATCCTGTCCCATGAGCCCTGCCTCCTTCCCCAGATCCATGAAGGTTCTGTAATGCCATGGTTCTGGTAGGTTAGGATGGGTAAATGGGCCTGCCTGGGATGACTGGAGTTACTTGTGAACTAGGGAAGTGTCTCTCAGATTTGGGTGACACTTCAGTGGTGTGGCACCTTTTCAATAAGTTGGCACTGTGGCTGAGTGTGCTGTGCAAAGGTCACACTTATGGCACTCTGTATCTCGAAGTACAGGTGTAGCTTATATAGTCACGAAGGACTCTTGTCTTTGGTGTCACTATGGTGCCAGTGCATTCCTAGGTATCAACACTTGTCTTGGAGTACAACTAATTACACTCCAAGAGCGTAACTAATAATTAGGAGAAAAAGAAAAGGTAAGAAGGCACAGATAGGTAAGTGCTTCCATTTGAGACAGTGCCTCAGATGAGTGGCACTGTGGAAAAAAAATCAATTTTGGTTGTTTTGGCCCTTGAGGGTGACTGGTTCCTAGTACCAGCTGTGCTACTTCCTTTCGTGCAGAGGGAGGAAGAATTTTATGCTTGAGTCTGGACAAAAGACCCCACTCATGGCAGACAGTTTTCAATAACTGTGGTTAATCTTAACTTATCCTCATCTACCTGTGGTACAGAGGTGTTTCTTTTTATTTGTTTTATTTTAATTAATGACTCCTATGTCAGCCAGGTCTTTCAATGGAGACGGTGCACATATACTTCTGAGATATCTTAAAAGCTTATGTAAACAGATGAAAGAAATGGAAGAGAGAGAGAGAGAGAGAGAGAGAGAGAGAGAGAGAGAGAGAGAGAGAGAGAGAGAGAGAGAGAGAAAATAAAAGTCTACAGCAAAGTTTGCATTGCCTGAGTACTAAATGAACACTAGCAGGTTTTTTTCTCTTGAAGTACTGAATAAATTGTCTGGTTAGGTAATGGGCTGTCTGCCAATATTAGCGTGCTCACTGAGGGCCCTTCATGATACAAAGGAATGGACACTTGAAGTTTTTACTGGCTTGATTTGCATTACTGTAAAAGGCAAATTAAGGAAATTAAACAATGATACTGTTATTTACAATATTAATGGAAAAGAAATTTAATATGATTTCACACAAGGGAAGGCAATTCCCTTTGTGATGCTCAGTCAGTGGCCTTCTCTCTAGGGCTGACACGGTTGCTGTTTTATAAGAAATATCCTATGGACTTGTAAATTATCCATCCTATCTTATGAGAGAATGGCTAGGCACATGCCCTCCCAGTATTGTTGTGCAATAGCTAACTAGTTAAAAAAATTAATATCATTCTTTAATCACTGGCCAGCGAATAGCAAAATAATAAATCTTGACTTGGTAACTTATTATGACCTTGACAGTTATGCGGCTGGCAGGCAGTGTTCGAACTCAGTAAACTCTGGCTTTCCTCATTATTGTAAATTATAACTGTTCTCATTTAATGCAGACTTTCCTACCTACTCTTCTTATCATTATAACATTGGTATTATTAATATTACTTGCCTTGGCCTGTATCCTTGTTTGGGAGAATTTAGCTCTGATTTTCAACTTTTAATTAATTGATATTGAATTTGATTTCAAGTTCTTTATCTCTGTGACTTAATTAGAGAACACTACTGTTAATTACAGAAATAATGGCAAGTTTCGCCACTGTTATGTGGGTCATTTGGCTAATTAAGTTAATTTTTAATATCTTGGGTTTGTCTAGCCTTGTTTTACCTAAGACCCACGTAATCCTGTCAGTTAAGGCTGAAAGTTACCCAAAAAAAATAAACATTACTCAAACAACTAGTTTCAACATTACTCAAACAACTAGTTTCAACAAAGTGAAATAAAAGTGTTGACTGATTTCTTCCGCAAGCTAACAACAGCTCCAAGATCATCCCACTTCGGACATAAGAGATTTCAACATAAAGTGTGAATAACGCAATGACTCGGGGCCTCTTGTGACACTTCAATAAGGCAAATTACTGCAAGTGCATGCATTGAGGTTCTTGGTATCAAGGATGCTAATTCTTCTCCAAACAAAAGGATGGCCAGGTCCAAGGCATGCACAATTCTGGAAGAGATAATATCCAGATAACACTCATGTACAGTACTACAGATACTCTCACTCAGCATTAATTAATTGCAAGGGATGAATCTTAGATCAAGAATATTACTTTAACACCATGGAGGATAACTTATGCAATTCCACTAGGCAACAATAACTGTACTTCATATATCTCACTTGATAAATGGGATATAGTTTTACTAAGATTTTTCTTAGTCAGTGACTGTTTTAGAGAGGAAAACTTGAAACACGAAAAATGATGGTTTAAGTTAAAGGGAAAGAGAACTGGGATTAATTGTCTCATTCAGACTTACTGCTGGAATAGATAATGCAGTGATCACATGCATCAAAAGCCCCTGGGTCAATTGCAATGGCAATTTCACCCAGCTATATGACACCCGATATGCTTGTTGCCTCTCTCGTGGTTGCTTTAAGACTCTCTCAAAGCTAGGTCAGGGGCTTGGGTGTTTGTTTCAAACTCCTCCCCAAACTGCCTTGGCGTGGGTGCAGTTAGCATCTGAAAAATGACAAAAGACTCGCCAGTACAAAGGTCAGAGAAAAGAGAGCTTAAGGTACTGTCTGTCTAAGGTTGGTCCTATCAAAGCATATCCTGTCTAATATCCCTCTAAACTAAAATTGCTACCACTTTTGATAGTAGAGATCTATTCAGAACAACTTCTGCTTGCTTCCATCTTCCTACATGGTATTCCATCTTACTTTAACAAAGATAAATCTTTTGATATTCGATTAAAGCAATGGAGAGAGCTTGTCTTCCTTGGTTCGAGCCCACGAGACGGAAAACTCATTATCAACTAAAAAATTCCCCTTTGGGTAACATATATGAAAATATATTATTCCCGAGGTAGAGTGAAATGGATATTAAAGGACGCTTGTAGCTTAATGCTTGTATGTGAATCACGGTGATGTGATAAAAATTCATTCATAATATGGCTGCGTGCAACAAACATACTGCTTGGTTAGCATGGCAGAAGTAGGTTGATATCGATTCTAAGTACAAATGTTTGAGTTCGACGGGAATTTGTAGGTGAGAGTCAGTATCAACTTATACCTCACTTGTTGGCCATGTGGTTAAAATTCACGTCACTGTAGTCCTGAGTTCTTGTCTTCCTTGGTTCGAGCCCATGAGACGACGAACTTATTATCAACTAAAAAATTCCCCTTCAGGTAACATATATGAAAATATAATATTCCCCAGGTAGAGTGAATTGGATATTAAAGGACGTTTGTAGCTCAATGCTTTTATATGAATCACGGTGATGTGATAAAAATTCATTCATAATATGGCTGCGTGCGACAAACGCACTACAAGGTTAGCATGTCAGGGGTGAGTTGTTATCAATTCTAAGTAAAAATACCTGAGTTCGACGGGGATTTGTAGGAGAGAGTCGGTATCAACTTATACCTCATTTGTTGGCCATGTGGTTAAAATTCGCGTCACTGTATTCCTGAGTTCTTGTCTTCCGTGGTTCTAGCCCACGAGACGAAAAACTTATTATCAACTAAAAAATTCCCCTTCGGGTAACATATATGAAAATATATTATTCACGAGGTAGGGTGAATTGGATATTGAAAGAGGTTTGTAGCCTAATGCTTGTATATGAATCATGGTGATGTGATAAAAATTCATTCATAATATGGCTGCGTGCGACAAGCGTACTGCTTGGTTAGCATGGCAGAGGTGGGTTGATATCGATTCTAAGTACAAATACCTGAGTTCGACGAGGATTTGTAAGTGAGAGTCGGTATCAACTTATACCTCACTTGTTGGCCGTGTGGTTAAAATTCGCGTCACTGTAGTCCTAAGTTCTTGTCTTCCATGGTTCGAGCCCATGAGACAGTGAACTTATTATCAACTAAAAAATTCCCCTTCAGGTAACATATATGAAAATGTATTATTCCCAAGGTAGAGTGAATTGGATATTAAAGGACGTTTGCAGCTTAATGTTTGTATATGAATCACGGTGATGTGATAAAAATTCATTCATAATATGACTGCATGCGACAAACGCACTACATGGTTAGCATGGCAGAGGTTGGTTGATATTGATTCTAGGTACAAATACCTGAGGTCGACGGGGATTTGTAGGTGAGAGTCAGTATCAACTTATACCTCACTTGTTGGCTTTTGAAGAGAAAACAAAGGATTATATTGAAGCTATAACTTTGGCAGTTAATGGGGTTTTGTCACCACACTTGTTGCCCATAAAGGACTTGATGCAGATTATCTATAATGCTCATGATAGGATAGAAACTGTTAGTTGAGCTGCACAGACTTGAGTTTTACTATAGTTTAATTTCTGTGAGGGTTGAACAGGGTAAAATATTGATTTCTATTCCCTTTAATCCTTCCGATCCTTGGGAGTCCTACGTTTTGCAACCTTTTCCTACTAGGTTTGGGGCTTCCACGATTCCAAAGGTATCCAATTATAGGGCACTAGCTTTGTTGTCTAGGACTGAGAACATATACGCATTCATATATGACGATGACAAACATACACTGAACTGCATCTATTCTCTGAATTCTAAGATCTGCTCAGTAGACTCGTTTGTATTCAGAAAAGTTGACTCTCGTTCTTGTCTGCTGCAACTAGTTCTTAACGGGACTTTCTTAGTGGGAGAAGATCATTGTCTGGCTGGTTATCATGATTTTGAAGCTGACACATACTTACACAGGCTGAGCAATGTTTCAACAATTCTGTATGGGCGGGACGAGTTCCAGATGTCCTGTCCAAGGGGTTCCGTGCCGAAAACCAGTATTGGTCTACTTGTGGATGGTTGCAACGCCACTTCGAAGGACTACAAGAGCTTTGGACTTACAACGTTGACCCGTGGTTTTCGTTACTTCTTGAACTCCACGGGGGATTTCACAACTGTTACGGTGGAGATGCCAGTTCACTAGCGGTCTACACAACGTTACTGGCGTAGGGGAACCAGTCCTCCAATTTCACGAAACTGGCGTCTGCATAGACCTGGCATTACTGGTTCTAGGTACCCTGGCACTGCTGACAGCTTTTGTAAGTGCCATTGTGGTTTTAGGTCTTCACATTCATCGGAATCGGCATAGTGACATAGCGTTTGGTCGAAAAGTTGGGCTGTCTGACCTTGCTGGTCAAAGGAGTGCTGCGTTTAGTGGACTGGTCTTTCGGTTTACATAACCTCGTGGTGGCCACATGGGTTAGCATTCTGTTTGGACAGCGAGGAAGAATTGAGTTTGAAGGAACAGAGCTATCATAGTGTGTGGTGCCTGAATGTAGTTTTACAGGTCAAGAACTTTCCACTATTAGGAAAGTAGCGTACACTAAATGTTTTTATATTATGTATCTTGTGGACAGAACTCTATCTTAGTGTATGCTTAAAGTTTACCCAATTATGATTTACGTACCGTGTGTACTCTTTTATCTTATTATATATGTGTCTTCCTTATGGTGAATTATATTACATTTATTTTGTTGCACATATTTCAACAACAAAGGGTTCTGACATTTTTCTTAGCATATCTGTGTCCTTGCATTTTTTACTGCAACACGCTGGATTTATGAACCCTCTTATTTTTGGGGGTTTGGGTAGACATGTATATATATATATATATATATATATATATATATATATATATATATATATATATATATATATATATATATATGTATATATATATATATATATATATATATATATATATTTTATATATATATGTATATTGTATGTATGTATGGTATGTATTCTTCGTTCTAACATGCTTTTTCCCAATTTTATATGGGTAAGCATGATGCCTTCTTTCGAAGGACTTTTATCTGGCATTGGGGTAGGCCGTAGC
>NC_089796.1:32315538-32323038 GCF_040412425.1 Macrobrachium rosenbergii | reverse complement strand
TCTTTAATTCAATAATAAATATTGTTATTTTTATGAAGTTTAGTCTTTTCTTATTCCTCTTTGAGTGTGGACCTACAGTGTTTTGCTGAGGATCCTGACTCCTGGGGTTTAACAGCCCTCTTGAAGTCATAATTGATTCCTTTGGAAATTTGCCTATAAGAAGAATTCGTGGGAAGAGTAAATCCTAGTTGATTTTTTTATAAGAAATCTGGGTATTCATACAACCCGGATCTCGTATATATGTATTAATTTTGTTTTTACACGAGATTTGTGTAAAAGGGATACCCTATGGATGGTCTTCGGCTCTGAAAATAACCATTTGACCCAACTTAGATAATAAAGTAGGGTTCAAACCCATACCCCCTTCCCCTTCACCTTTCCCCCTTCCCTTTGCAACTTATGTGTAACAGCAATGGCCGATCTAGACAAAATTTGGCACTTAGATAATAGGGTATGTTTCAAATCCATACCCCTTACCCCTTCCCCTTCCCCCATCCCCCTTTCCCCTTCCCCTTTCCCTTCCCCTTCCCCCTTCCCTTTGTAACTTATGTGGTAACTGCTTGACCGATCTAGAGAAATTTGGCACAACTTAGTTAATAGGGTAGGCTTCAAACCCATATACCTGGACAAAAGGGACAGTCACCACAGTAATAAATGGATAAATGAGACACTCACTACAGTAATATTTGGATAAATGGGACAGCAAGAACAGTACAGTAATTCCTGGATAAATGGGACAGTTACACAATTATGTGTGGATAACTAGGGCAGTGAGAACTGTAATATCTGGATAAAAGGGACAGTCATTGCAGCAACTTCCGGATAAAAGGGACAGGTAGCACAAGCAGGTGCAGGACAATTTTTGAGTCCTTCAGAGTTTTCCCAGGCAGCATCGGGTTGGTCAGCTATATATATATATATATATATATATATATATATATATATATATATATATATATATATATATATATATATATATATATATATATATATGTATATATATGTATGTATTAAACAGATATCAAACGGGAAGGCAAACAGGAATACTCTTGAATAGCCATTTGATTACATGTTTGTTCCCAATGTTTCATAATCCATGATTACATCATCAGGGGTTCTGTCAGTACGACACAAATACAACATTTTTCTTCTGTATTTGTGTCGCACTGACAGAATCCCTGATGATGTAATCATGGATTATGAAACGTTGGGAATAAACATGCAATCAAATTGGCTATTCAAGAGTATTCCTGTCCGCCTTCCCGTTTGATGTCTGTATTCGGGCATTCCCGTCCCTTGCTCATTGGTATATTAAACAGTATACAGTCCTGACCAGTTGCAGCCATCTAGACATTTCAAAAGGACTCCTACACATCAGACGAAATTTACCTTGCATATATGCTAGAATGAAAATACAGTCCCAACGAAATAAAAGAATTTAATAAAGCTCTTGACACCTGGAGGAAATAGGTGAAGCTTTTCTGACATAGTGAGTGTGTTATTCAAAAGTTATTTTCGCATTAGGCCTGGCCTGGATTATTTCTTAATAACTGAAATCATGAACAACGCTCCTTAAAATCTACACATTTTACTTACTTCTTTTGAAGTGGTAAATAGATCCTAGCTTGATATTCATACTCATATCTTTTTTTTTTTTTTTGTAAAACTGGAGTTGGTTACACTTTCCTAACATGTTTTTAGGACTGACCAATTTCCTACTACCTGTTGTATATTAATATAATAATGATAAATAATATAATAATAATAAACTCCATTATGATCCACGCTTGCACTGTAAGTATGGCATAACTTATACAATTCTTATGTTCTGCAGTTCTCTTTACTAGCGAAATAACTGTCTTCTCAACGCAGAAAGTATCACTTGAATTACGTGAGATTCGAAATAGCCAATTTTCCAACCTTCTGCAAACCCAGGTGACGTCCTTATAGTACACTTTTCCATCACATGATTTTATTCACTGTCGTCAGATGGGATATATCTTGAAAGCTCTTACGACATATGGCAGTACGAGTAAGTTTTTTGTGGTATGTTTCTCAGTGCAACATCTTATATGAGGATATTTTAATTTCTTTCCTATACTACTTATTACGTATATTTCATCATCAATATATTTACGGCTATATACACGCAATACTCTTGAAATGTTGATTTGAACATTAATTTCTTATCTCTAGTGCTGTGACGCGAATAAAAACGTACGCGGGCGAAAATATTATAAGATTTACTGTACACGCAAAATTGAAACTCATTATTACATCTATACCCACGTTAACCCATATAATAAAGGCTAGAATAATTTCCAATATCCAAGGTAAACTTTATCGACGGTGCCAATTCATTTAATTTATCAACGAATGTGTTTATATTTTCGTTATCCGGCTAAATACATCTAATGACACTAATTTTTCCCAGTTATTTTACATTATCTGGAATAATGTTCCTTAATGTTCTCAACTCAAAATATTCCAGTATAAACTATTGATTTCCAAAGCACATTTCACAACTTTACCGCAATACTTCTCGTTAAATTTTAATTTACAATCTTTTACACAAACTTTAATCATTTCTATTAATCCACTCTGAGAGGGTGGTATGGGAAGGTCTCTGCTACCTAAGGTTTCAGGTAAAAATGTGAATAGATCATCAATGGCGGATAATGATACGATAAACGAAACCTGGAACCACTATTTATCTGTGCATTACATTACTTGCTGTTTAGGTCTATATTACTCCTTTCCTTTGAGTTCTAAGATGCAGTGCCAACAACGATAATTAATTTCATGGGCGTAAAATTTAACCAAATTTTCTTTTCCCACTGGCATTTTTCACTTATTGTTGAAGTTATATTCACAGTGCCATGGTCTTTTTATGAAACATTCTGTAATGTATTGTCGTCAGTCACAAAGTCTTTTAGTTTTTTCCGCATCATCACTTTTATTCAAGATATGCATTGTAGCAAAACTGTCATCTTTCTTCATGAGTATATTTTGATTAATTTTCTTTGTGGTGTTTTGCATTTCAATTTTACTTGTTTTTGTTCGTTATACGCAGAAATATATGCATGCATTCATGCATAGGCTGCATACTTGCATATATACATACACATACATATAAGCACGTGTGTGCGTGCGCACACACACACACAAATTCAATAAACCGCTAGAGCTTTTCATGAATTTCCATTTTACTTCACAATTCTTGGCGAATATCATCGCCATAGACCGAGACCATTGAGTTAGAGCGCTGTGTGCACACAAAACATTGACACTCAAAGGCATTGGCCAAAGACTGTGGGAGTCAGTTCATCAGTCCAGCTGTAACTAATGCGACTGTAAAAAAAAAAATCATTTATTTACATCACAAATTTTTTGTAGTTATACTGTACATCAATATATAGCTTAAACTATCTCATGATTATCAGTTAGATAGTCACTTTATGCCTAAGTAATTTAACTTCTTTAGTGTCGGGTGGTTAAAAAAATAGTTATATTTAGCCGGCATGTGAAAAGGAATCCAAGAACTTGATCTGTTACCACGTATGAGGAGAGAACGCTAGGTAGGGGTCAAGATCAACAAATGATTGAGGGGAATAAATTGAGATCTATCATACGAGAGCCGACTTAATGAAATAAGCGGTTAGTGTAGTGGCAGTAGAAGGTGATCTAACAGGAAATCCTATGCAGGTGCTAGCATAAGCCAAACTGGAGGACATACAGTGGGTATGAAAAGAAAATTACCTCTGTCATACAGTCAAGGCCTGAATGCATTGATTCACGTCCCAAAGAAGGTGTCTTTGTTATGTAAGTTAGAAAAAGCTACACTTTGATGGTGGGAAGAAGAGAATCTAACTCTGGCGCAGCACAGTTTGGTGGAAACAGCGGTAATTAAGGTGCTGAACTGGCCGCCAGAATGGACATCAACTTGGCTTGAAATACATAGTTTTTCCTTCTACCAGTCACAGTAATGCCTGCAGAAAAAGTGGGAAGACGGAAATGATCTAATCTGAAATTTGGGTTGTGGAGTCAGAGACGCCATGTCCTATGGGAATTTATCACGATTATAACAGAAGAAATTACCCCTTCATACTTGGCAGGCCAGCTGTATAATTCAAGGGAGTCTGCAGACATAATTATTCCGTTACAGCATACACATAATAGGCTGGAGGCACATAAGGTATCTGAGGGAGTCAATATAAGCCACGAGGACCAGACAGCCACGTTGAAAGGCTCTGCAGAGTAGAAGCCTGTGAACACCCTCCTCCCCAGCCCCTTCCTCCCAGGATAGTGGAAGAGGATCTCGTGGCACTGGTACTAGGCATTTTGAGGGAGGAAAGGACACATGTGAGGATATCGGCACTTTTGCTCTGACCGCCCTCTTCCTAAAACTAGCTGTTACGCTTGTCAGGAGATATGCCATCTGTCACGCACCTGCCCATAAAATTGATGACGAATGAGTATGCCTTGTGGCTTTGCCAGTGTTCCACAGTTTGCAGTCATGTCGGGCACCACGGAGAGACAAAACCAAGAGCTTCTGGGGGAATGCTTTTGGCCTCTCAAGGGGAAGAGGTGGCCACCAAGGAATCTCAAGCTTCCCCACTCTCGTGTTCAGGTCCTAAAGAGAAGTGATTGCAAAACTAGAACTAACTCTGTTGTCTCCTTATGGGGGACAGGGAGTGTTCACCATCAACGTGCACTTTGTTAGTCAAGAAAAAAATTTCCCTCTCGAATACCGGAGCCAGTGTGTCCCTGATTGATGAGGGTCAATTTGCAAGGGCAGAGAAAAAGAGCAAAAATCAAGTAACATAAGAGGGTCGAAGTGTTCTAGCAGGCCTAGAGAAAGCGGGAATGGAATCACCAACAATAGCGACCCTCATAACAGCAATCCCTATGACTACGAGGGAACTTATAACAATTGCATATAGACTATTAGAAGTGATTAATGAAATAAGAAGTGAGAAGGCATATATACCATTAACTAACAAGTCTGAGAAAAGGGTAGCGTAAGGCGATGGGTTGGAGCGCTACCTTGACATCTGCAACATTCGGAGCCGAAAATAAATGATGAAGTTGTTTTCAATTGTGACAGAAACGTAAGATGTTCTTCATGTGTTTCTCATTCTATTTTAAAATTTACTGTTTTTATTACGTCTAAAAGGTTTGTGAGGATGTTGGCAATAAAAATGCATTCATACACACACACATACAATATATATATATATATATATATATATATATATATATATATATATATATATATATATATATATATATATATATATATATATATGTGTGTGTGTGTGTGTGTGTGTGTGTGTGTGTGTGTGTGTGTGTATGAATGCAATTTTTATTACCAACATCCTCATGCTGAAGGCAAATGCCGATAGCTGAAGTAAACAAATTTTGTATGGTAGCGCAGTTCCGAAGGAGTTAAGAGAAAATTTAATGTGAGCCGAGATGACAGCAAACCATAAAATTTTCCTTATTTCAACTGTTAATGTACTATTTCACAGTTGTTTGTTAATATTTTTTTTAAGATTAGTACTTCCGGTAATTTTTGAATGATCAATGAAATCCATCGTTTAGAAACTAGGTAAACGTTCCTTTCCAGCCAGAAACAATCACAGTTGCTTAATAAATAAAAACAACTACAGCAGCAACAACAAACTGATCTCACTTCTATACAAATACAGCTCAAACTGTCATTGAAACTGCACTAGCAAAAATAAAACAACAACAGCAACAACTATTCCCCACGAACATACAGACTGATTTGCAGCTGAACTAATAAAATTAGCAACACCAATGTTACGACAACAAAAACAACGATGCAAAGATCAGGCTCTCCCTCTGCCTCAGCTAATCCCCTTCCTTCCCTGGGCCTCAGAATAAGGCTAAAAAGAGCCATAACAATTCTGGAAAATCGTTCAAGTGCATGTATAGTAAACTCTAAGAAAATCATTACTTTGCTTGGATTCTCTCTCTCTCTCGAACTTATCTCTCTCTCTCTCTCATACATCTCCTCTCTCTCTCTCTCATATGAATACATATCTATGCAATGTGTATCTCATCTATTCCTGCTGTATCATTGTATATTTGAATCATATTCATCGTTCAGTGCATGTCATATTCTTCCTAACAATGTACTGATACATGCGCTGGATCGATTTATAATACATTCAAACATAATTCACCTAACACACATATATACAAATAGTTATGAGTGTGTATGTATATACAGTATATATGTATATATATATAAATCGATATATATCCCATCATCACATTCTTCCTAACATACTAATACATATATAATAATATAATTCAAATATATATATACGAAAGAGAGAATAAATAGTTAAGGAGATATATATATATATATATATATATATATATATATATATATATATATATATATATATATATATATACATTTATGTATTTCCCTGGACTTCTAGATTTGAAGAATACTTTTATAGGCCGGCAACGGAACTTTATTTATTTGGCCTTGGAAATCTGACTTTACGTTAAGGGAAATCATAAAAAGAAAAGAAAAATGGGATGATTCACATGAGCTTAGGGCTCTACTTCATGAGGGAATGTTATGTAAACACTTTGGTTAAATTAAGTAATTATATTTACAAGAAAAGAACCAAAAGAAAATGGTTAAATGAATTATTAGGAGGCTTGCAAAGCCTGAAGATCTTCCTACTGGAGTCTTGAATGGTAGCAAGGCACAGTCCAAGATGAGTCCACAGCAGACTGGTCCTTCTGCAAGAGAGAGTTAAACATTACACGTCAGTACAGGAAAATATAACACATACAATGACTCAAGGCTGCACTGATGGTGCCAAGTACTCGAGGAATGAATGAACACTTTACACTGGAGCACAAAACACTGGAAATGACACTGGATAAAATGGCACTGGCACTCAATCAACACTTCTGATGGCAAACTGTCGCGACTGAAAGGTCTTTGCTCGTACTTTACCTTAGGGGGAGTGGGTCTTTGGCGAATAATGACGAGGGGCAATCACACACGTGGCACTGTACGCTAATCACATGGACGGTCTGTTTGAGGGTGACTGTAGAACTGGATTCAAGTCCGGGGTCTGGTGTGGACTGGGGCCTAGGGGAGTCTCTCAGCAACTCATAGCATCCTCCCACGCATGTACGGCTAACCGCAAAGATCTTACTGTTCAAGCTCCTTTTAAGGGAAGTGCCAAGGGTAGGGACTCCAATGTTGGGCCCATTTGGTGACCGGGTTGAACATGTGTCATTTTCCAGGTGTTCAGACCATCTGCTTGTATCTCCCCAGGTATCCTGTGGAAAGACAATTCAGCCAGCTCAATCTGCCTTTAGAATGGTTGTTTTGAGGATAATTGAGCTAAGCTGCTTAGGGGAGTGACACTCAGCCTCTCATCCTTGCCAGTTTCGACCGTGCCATCTAAACGTCTGACCCAGGTAAAGGAAGGGGACAGA
>NC_089796.1:32290538-32303038 GCF_040412425.1 Macrobrachium rosenbergii | reverse complement strand
GAAGTGCCTGTGCTTATATTGATTAGTACGGTTCAAAACACGCACACACGCACATAGATATATACTTAGAGATAATATCGTGGTATATAGGAAGCTAAACTGATAATGATAATTTCATAATCACGCTCTTTCTTTTTATTGTTCCAGAAATAATCTCATCAGAATCAGCAAAGGTCCCAGAAGAAGATCACAGAAACGTGTCTTTAAAAATTTATTGCAAGAACTTAATAATGAACAAGAAAAGGGCAATTTTGAGCATGAAGGTTTCAGTGCAGTTATTGTACATGACAAGGGAAATACAGATGATTCTTAGAAAAAGTTATAAATGTTATTCCACAGGAGTCAAGAAATGAAATAAATGGACTAAGAGAAGAGGTAACCCGTCTTAAAGAAGAAAATGTTCACTTAAAATGGTATATATCTGATCTAAATGGAAATGTTTTTCAAATTATGAGGAATGTTGTTATAAATAGATCTGAGAGCATATTAGAACCTTTTTCAGTAAAACTCAAATTAAGGCTATTATAAAAAAGAAGAGAGTGAGTGAATGGAGCAATGAAGGTATTGCCTCAGCCTTAACACTAAGAAGTCTAAGTACTAAGTGCTATAGGTATTTGCTACTGAAAAAAGGATATCCCTTGCCATGTGAAAGCACACTGAAAGATAAAGCAAGCCATTTCTACTGCGAACCGGGAATTTTGAGAAGCATCTTGCTATTATTGCAAGCTAAAGCTGCTGACACATTCACTACAAATGAAAAAATTGTATTTCTAAGTTTTGATGAAATGTCTATCAGTAATGAGTGGTGCTATGATAAAGGTATGGATGTGTTATACAAACCACATGACAGAGTTTTAGTAGTCATGTTGCAAGGCCTTATTGGAAAATGGAAGCAACCTATTTACTATGACTTTGACCAATCAAATGTAAAGAAAGTGTTATTAGGTTTTATAATACATATGGAGTCTATCGGGTATCCAGTAGTTGCAATTGTTCATAATTTGGAATCAACCAACCTTCGCACGTGGAAGGAACTTGAAAATAAAATTTCATTTAAAAAGTCCAGTGCCAAAAGAGAAATATATGTTTTAGCTGATGTCCCCCATAAAATGAAATTGATTAGAAATAACTTAGCTGATTCAGGGTTTTATCTGAATAGTAAAGATCTCGTATCTGATGCATGTATTCGTGAAATGTTGAGCAAAAGTAAAACGGAGTATGGTTTGGCTTATAAGATAAATCAAATACATTTGTGTATGAGTGGACATCAAAGGCAGCGTGTCAAATATGCTGTACAATTGTTACCTAATTCCAGTGCAAATACTCTCAGATATCTTGGAGGCAAGGATGTGTCAGAGACAAGAAACTGGAAATTGACATCTGATTTCATTTCACATTTCGGTGACTGGTTTGACATCATGAATTCAAGATATAAGTATGGAGACGGGCCAACCTGCAAAGCACTTGGAATGAATCAAGAAACGCAAATGGCTATCCTTACCAGGATGATAGAAGTGATTAGTTCTCTGAAGGTCAAATCTACTAAGGCAAGATGCTTCTATAAATTCAAAGGGGCATTATTCTCTCGAGCAAGTCAGTCATTGGTCTTTTTAACATGGTAAAGAACACCTATATAGTGGAATGTGCTATGACTCGCAGATTAAATCAGGACTGCTTACAGCACCTTTTTGGTGCTTAAGACAAATGAATAGCCCTTATATCATCCTAATGTGGTGGATTTTAAATTCAGGCTTCGAACATTGCCAAGATTGATAATCCTAACATGTTGTCCAACGAATATGTTGTGACACTGTGAAAAAAAGATCGAGAATTAGCTTTAGAAATGTATTTAATAAGTGTTATGTTCAAAGATTTAGATTTTGAAATTCACCCAGAAGATACTGAGGAATCACAGAAAAAGAATTTAAATGAAAGTAATTAAAAACAGCGAGAGCTGTAATCGAAGAGGAAGCTCTTAAATATATAGGTGGTTACATTGTAAAAGTATTCTGTGCAAAATATCCCAGTTTAGGTAAGAAAGCGACACAGGACAGACATACAAATGAGTCATGGATAAAAATGATAAACAAAGGGGAGCTGTATGCACCTTCAGATGAATGTTTTTCACAGCTAACCACCTTGTGTGAAGTCTTCACGCAATGCACGGTAAATCTCTTTTAGAAGGAAAGGAATGCATAAAGGCCCTGATTACTCAGATTAATATCCCTGATGAGATCAATTTTTTTGCAAGAATATTAGTCTACTTTAGGATTAGACATCTTAATAATCAAATTAAAGTAACAAAGTGAAAGAGGGAAGGTGAAACAGATGGGGGAGATGCCGAGAAAAGATTAAAACTAAATATGTGAATGAATTTATAAAATATATTATTTCTTGTATGATATTATATCCTGATTAAAATAAAATAAAAACAAAGATGGAATTATGTATCTTTATTTACTATGCATGCTATTTGATAAACCCTAAATAACTACAGGAGCTTTTTGGATGAAGTGAAATTAAAGACGGAAGGCGGAGTAGCTACGATTTAAAAAAAAAATAAAATGCAAAGAGAGTATAGCAGAGGTGCGATACGTCACTCAGGCTTGGGGCCCAGGCAGCGTCGGGTAAGAAAATGCCGGCTTCTGTCTGGCTGACCTGTCCTATATAGGTGGGTCCTGGCCAGCGCAAACAAATTAATGCTATCACAGTTTACGCGCTCACCGTCGGATGGCGCCACCGGTTCCGCAGTTACAATTTTCCCATAAGGACTCGCGTGACTGTCCACTCGTTACTTCTCTGCACTCTTTGGTATTATCATAAGGACTAGCGTGACTGTCCACTCTTTACTTCTCTGTACTCTTTGGTATTAACTGTGGTCGCCATATGATCAGAGAAGGGAAACCCACAAACCAGATGGTTCAAAGTAGAAGTTTCAGGTTGGTAATAAAATTGATCACAGCTACGTTAAAGTTTCAACTACATGACAAAAATGGATGTTCAACTATTTGTAACTGAATTTTTTATGAATTTTCACCTTCAGATTTGCACAAATTTCGTATCTTATTAACGTTCTACCTATTGTCACTGAGTAGTTCTAAACTGCCAAAATATTTTGCTCAGAGCTACTTTAGCTCACCCATTATGTGCAACAATAACAGAAATTCCATATCAAACAACTAATTTTGGTTATATTACCGCACCCCCAAAAATACTGAAAATAAAAGAAGAAAAATTACCAAAGTTTACCTGCATTTTTAATCAGCGCAAATGTATACCAGATCCAGATCAATATACTGTGAAAACGGATGGGTTGCAGACAAGTGGAAAATTTCCAGGTGGCAGTGTGATTGCGTCATCTCCCTACAGGTTATCGCATTGCCCAGTTTTTGCCCCAATGGATGTCATGGGAAATAATGCCAGATACCGCCTATCCATGCAGGAATTTCAACTGTGTATTCAATCGTGGTTACGTGATATTTACTGGACATGTATCGGGATGGATATTTTTTATGAAACAAAATACCAGCGTTGTTTTCGCAAAGCTGCAAAAAATTATCGCAATTAGATAAATTATTGATAACAAGTCATAACCGATGCGTATTCGCGCATTGAAATCAAATCCTTTTACACAAGAATGAACTTAGACTTAGTAGGAGGATCTCATTTAGAATATTGCTGAATGTAAAGAAGATAAATAAGGAGAAAAACTAAACCGATAACCTCCGGCCCCAAAAAAATTGGCATAGAGGCAGGTTGGTAATGGAGATTAATTTTGATAGGGAATATACCATGTTAACTCAGCATTAGTGAAAAACAAAAAGAGAAATATTTATTGATTAAAGAAAACATCTTGGATGAAATACGTACTTCTGGCTTATGCCAACAATTCTGAATGTTTCATTGTCATGCCATAACGCCAAGAAATCGTACGCATTGTTGATCCCTAAGTGGCTAGACATGACAATGAAGCCCTAAAGGCGCGATTCCACCGAGGCAACATTTTGGCAACTGTGTGGCATGCTACCTACATTGTCGCATAAGCCAAGTGTGTCTCCACCAGTTCAACAGAAGGCAACATGTAGCATGCGACTGTGTGGCATGCGACAGGTAGCAACATGCTGCCGTATAATCCGACGCATTTGACAAGATTTAGCCTATTGTCTAGTGTTGAACGGCTTCCCAGTTCGCACCAGTCGCGGGAAGGATTCCATGTTGAAAGGAGCAAGACGAAATGGTCTCAAGAAAAAACCGTAGAATTTATAGAAGAATACAGGAAACCGCATAAAACTACTATTTTTGTATATGAATGCACTCAAACACATTGTCATAATTTTTATCATCAAAAGCGCTACAATGAAAGAGAATAAGAAGCCAAAATGTCCTGAACGACATTTTTCAAGAAAATTAAATGCTGTAAATGGCAGGTCTCCGGAAAAATTCATGAACAATAAGTTAATATTAAGGGAAAGATTTAGAAGGCTTCATAGATCTGGCTGCACTGCTTGTGTTACTGGTTCCCTGTAGCACTGATATCAATAAAGCCAACGACTAATAATAGGATTTTTAAACATAAAGACGAAACAAAAGAGATATAGTTGAAATCTATTTTTAAATTACTCTGTAACCGCCGACACTTTCAACATTGCCACTCCTGCAGTTACACACTAGAACTACAGTTACTTTAATCACGAATTCTTAATCATTTTTATCGCGTTGACAGCTGTCTTAGTTTTTGTTGAATTGTTGGAAAAGGTTTTGTAGCATTCAACAGTCAACATAGCATGCAGCATGCTACAAGCAAAAACAGTGTTGCCTTGTCGCAGGCAACACGTCTCCTGGATGAAAGCCGCATTCACCTTGCTTGTTGAAAGCCAGTCAATTCACATGCTACATGTTGCCTGTGTTGCCTCGGTGGAATCGCGCCTTAAGACTCGTCGGCCGGGGGCTATAGTGTTGAGAATGAAAACCCAATTTCATCTGGGTTCAGCACAGTCAATATATATACTCGAATGGAAGAAAATCAATTAACAAGAATAGAAAGTTATCGATTGCATAAACACACACATCCAATAGTCTAGGGTTAAGGTGTTAATCTGAGGCTTGAGCCTTGAGGTGCTTGTCATTTCCCTTGAAAGGGGAAATGACGTCGCTTGATTAAAAGTAGCTACTACATTTTCACCTCAAAGGCAGATAACATGTGCACTTGACCTATTATTTTCTTTAACTTGGGCGCATGATCTTTATATAACTTTCGGTGTGTGGAAATGGAGATTTGTTTTTACTGCTCTAATCTTCCTGTGGAAGTTTGTGTTCAACGTTGTCCTCCTCGACAAGATAACACATAATGCCTTTGCTCTTCACTACTCCCAGTAACCCTTGTAGTGTCCATACTCCCTCGCCACGCCAGTTCCATGTCGTAGGAAGCCTCCTTAGTATGCCCTCTCCTAGGCCAATTACTTTACTGTGCTTAACAATCTTAAGTCTCGCAGGAATCCTCAAAAGATTTTCGTGAGTAAATCCTTCGAACTTGAAGATTTTGAAACAGGTTCGCCAGAGTTTGGAGGTTCACACCAGACTTCACATTTTCTTTAACCACTTGTGACACTTAGGGATCAGTCAAAACCGACCATCAAACAAACCAAAAAGGTATTCCTTTTCATTAACTATTATTTCCTGGGAAACAGAGACATAAGTCGGGCAAAGGGTTAGAAAATGTTGACGGCAGTGATGAAGAAAACTTTTTTGAAAGTTATCAATAGCTTTCATGAGGAAATTAAAGCTTTTGCTGAGAATATATAAAAAAAAATGGGGGAGATATAAAGAAAAGGCCAAGGCAAATGCATTTGTTATTTTAAGGATCGTAATACTCTTCATGAAAGCATAGATGAGAGTATGGCACCATACCAAAGAGTGGACTTGGGCGTGATTCACTTTCCAAAAACGGCAGTGCTTTACAGCACTTAATCATCTTGAGCCTCACATGGATCCTCAAAAGATTTTCGAGTGTAAATCCTTGAAGCAATTCCTTAAAGATTTTAAAGGTGGTCACAGTCTGGGGATTCACACCAGGGTTCATATTTTCTTTCACACTTTATGACATTTACAGGCCTCCTTAGGGCAAGGGTCGTGCTAGCATAAGGGTGGTTGGTTTTAATCAAGCAAGCAGAAGGGAGATGTTAAGAAGCATTGAAATTACAGAGGAATCAAACTGCCATAAAAATAGTAAAAGTTGTAGAAGGAAGCGTGATGAAAACCTACAAACAATTGTGAAGGTTGATAAATAGTAGTATGGTTTCATTAAAGAGAGAAGTACAGTTGATGCTGTCTTTATAATAGGAGCCTAAAAGGTAATTGGAAGCTATGCTGGGCATTTATAAACCTAGAGAAGGCATTTGGTGGGATATCAAGGGAGGTAGTGTTTTGGCATTTAAGAAGGAGAAAAGTTACAGAAACGCTGATAAGGCTGACTGAAATCAGAAAAAAAAGAACTTGGATAGCAATATCAGCCTCCGGCAAAACAGAAATGTTTGAAGCTAGAGTTGGTTTACATCAAGGATCAGCACTTAGCCCATTTTTGTTTGTAGTGGTTATTGATGTAATGAGTGAAAAGATTAGAAATGAAAATCTATGGAGCTTGTTATATGCAGATGAACTGGTGATTACAACAGAAACTGCAAAAGAATTTCAGTGTAGGGTAAGAGTTACAGGAATCTCTACATTGGGGTAGTATAAGGGTAAATGGGGTTAAACAAGAGCGTAAAGTGTCCAACAAACGGAGTGGATATTAGAAGTTTATATTTAAAATGGAGAGAATTTCAAATACTTAGGATCCACTTAACGATTTATGCTGAGGTTGAAAATAGGACATAAGCAGTTTTGGGGGACATCAAGGGTTAGTGAGTGGCAAAACAATGCCAAATAAACTGAAATCAGACCAGTGACGATGCGCGGTTCATAAACAGTGTCATTAAGAAGGAAGGAGGCACAGAAGCTGCAGTAAATAGATAAGAGGATGCGGAAGTAGACTTTGCGGATCTCTGTGTGAGAGGCTGGAAATTAAGAAAACATAAGTACCCTGGTGGACAAGATTACTGATAAGTTAATCGAGATTGTGATGGTATGGGCATGTGATAAGGATGAGTACAGGGAGGATGTGAAGAGGGCTTGTGTGGAACCTGTGTAGGGTAGAAGGTCAAGATGGAAGCAAAGGATTAGATAGCATGATCTGGGGAAGGCGTTAAAAAAAAAAAAAAGATTTAGCCGAGAAGATGCTTTCGATGGAAAGAGCTGGAGAAGACGCATCTAGGCTGAAGGATAGTGGTGAGGATGAAGAAGAGGGATGTATACTATTTTTTATGAAAGCACCATTGACTAAAATCAAGGAAAACTGCGATGAACTGTAAGTTAAAATATGAAAGGTAAAAGGGGAGCTGCAAATAGATGGTGAAGTCACTGTTGTTTATAGAATTTGATAGTGATTAGTGATACTGAAGAAAAACTATAAAACCTTGAGAGGGAGTTTGGACGTGTTTGTAAGAGAGGGAAAACTAAAAGTACATATTAGTGAGGGTAAGGTAATGTGGGTAAATGGAGGACAGGAAATGAAGTGGTGGGTGGTAAAAGAAAGTAAATGGTTGCTTCATATATCTGTTTGGCAATAAATCCATGAAGATGGCAAGGCGGCCTAATACGGAAACAAAATGGTAAAGCAAAAGATTTGTAAGATGAGAAGTGTCTGTGGAAGGAAGTCCCAGGATATATGAATGAATTGCTGAACAAACATTCCTTTATGGAAATGACCATTAGAGGATGACAGTAAATGAAAGATTAAACTGGGTTAAAAGGTGTAAAAGGTTGGCTTATGCGAAAATATGAATCAAGAGTGTTTTGGTGTAGGTTTTCATCGGGAGAAATGTGATGATGTTACGATATTTGGCTAGGGATTAAAATTCAGAAGTTTCCGACAGAAGGAGGAGACGAACACTGAGAAATCTCTCTAGACGGAGATGGAAAGGACTTGAAAAGGAACTTCTTCAACTTTATTCACATTTAAAGAATCGCCAAGTAAACTTTCTCTGTGAAGCATTCCTTATACCATTGGTCTTCTGATCGAAAGAAGGAGAAGTTGGGTTTGGTCAGTAACTTAATCGTTGACCACCAATGAAAGCTAATTACCATTGGTAGGATATATGTGCGGCGGTGAACATCTGCTGTGGATAGACATGGGGCTAGGAACTGCAACCCGATAAATTACGGCTAAAATCTTGCAACAGACCTTTGGAAACTGGGATGGAGGTAATGTGTAACGACAATGCTGGCAAAATACAATATCTCTGATGAGAATGATACATTTTTATCTCTTTATCCTCATTCCTCTCGCAGAGTATACGTAGTTCTTCCTCTGTGGATGACCCAGCGGGAAAGTGGTTCTGAACAGAGTAAATTAATCAGCGGACTGGTTGCGATGTTAAAGAAACAATAATTTATCAACAGACTTTATATAAACATATATTGCAAGAAAATGTTGTCTGAGAGAGGGACCTTCAGTATACAAAATTAAGTTGAAATTGATCCCCTCTTGGTTTCAGGTTTTTTTTTTATTTCATTATGTTTAGTAAAATCTCTCTCTCTCTCTCTCTCTCTCTCTCTCTCTCTCTCTCTCTCTCTCTCTCTCTCTCTCTCTCTCTCTCTCTCTTTCACCTGTTGGTAAAGTATCCCCAAAAGTATTTGTTAAATTTATATGACTGGATTTTTTGAGAAGTATGGGAGAGTAATCTAAAGTGTTGCTCAATTTCCTTATTGAAAAAAAAAGGTTTGATAACAAAAGTTTTTATTTAAGAACTTGGGTGGATTTTTCAGGGGAAGAATCCCAAGAAGTCACTTTAAAAATTAGACATTAATAATGGAAAGCCTTGTTTAAATGAGGCAAAAAGTGTAATTCAGGCTTTTTGGTTCTCTGTAAAAGAAAACTGTGGAGATGGCTTTGTTCCCACTTTTTTCTGTCCGCCCTCAGATCTTAAAAACTACGAGGCTAGAGGGCTGCAAATTAGTATGTTGATCACCCACCCTCCAACCACCAAACATACCAAATTGCAGCCCTGTAGCCTCAGTACTTTTTACTTTTATCTACGGTTAAAGTTAACCATGATCGTGCGTCTGGCACCGCTATTAATGCAAACAACACAAGCCACCACAGGGCCGTGGCTGAAAGTTTCATGGGTCTCGGCTGAGAGTCTCATGGACAGTGGCCGAGAGTTTCATACAGCTTTATGAGCTGTACAGAAACTCGAATGCGCCGAAGGAACTTCGGCACATTTTTTACTTGTTGTTATTTTGCAATAGTTTTCTTTCTAACTGCTTGGTGTAAGTTTCCTTGCAATCGTTAAATGTATGGTCCGACAGATGAGCAATGCAATATTCTCATCACTGCCAGAACCGGCAGATAAAAGGGGAAGAGACAGTTCTAAAATTCGCGAGAAAGAGAATTCCAAAGACTGAAGGGGAGGGAACAAAAAGGGGAATCCGAGATTTACAATTTTCCCAAAAGGAAGCCTGTGAAGGAGAGTTGTTTTTAGAATAGCTATTGGAAGAGTGTATCAACTTTGTTTTAAGAATTATTATTATTATTATTCTAAATCAGAATGATGAGCCATTGCCTCCTTTTGTTGCCAAGCCCACACCCCCACCCCCGCAAAAAAAAAAAAAAAAATAACAAATAAATAAATAAAAATAAAGATGAACGACATGGAAGCTGAGTCTACCCCCGAAGGGAACAAAAGACCTGCTTTTTGGAAAACAAGAAGTCAGAAGAATCAGGGAAAATGGAGTCAGGGAGAATATTCCAATGCTCATTACATTTATAATATTTAAATATTCGCTAATCGTTGACAAATTCTTTGTACCTTTTAATTTTACATTAATCTACGGCACATTATTCTTCAATTATATATTATTAAATAATAACAACAATCCATGCATAAGAAATGTACGGGTTTCGAGAAAATCTTCAGCCTAGGGATTGCAGTGTCGATGAAATTTTCAAATTAAATGAAATTTCCGTTTAAATAAAATGCGCTAGCTTCGAGAAAACACTATCCCGAGCATTTTCCACATGTGGATAAAATATTTCTTTTCCTAATCGACATTAAATATTCCCCTCTCCAGTCTCACGAAAATTGAATCTCATTTATATTCGGTTACATCTGGACTAACGTCACGTTCTGAGTCACTTCCGGCAGTTTTCCTATTTTTCTTCTAAATGAAATTATCAGCACTTTACCTTGCACAGGGCGCGAAATGGGAGGTCAGTAACATTAGTATGGTGTAGCGAAAAAGTGATCGTAGGGACAAGTGGACTGTATGCTTAATGCTTTTACTTGGTAAAAAAACCGTAAAGGCCTTACGTAACAACAACACCACACTCCCTTTGCGATTTCTAGGTTAAGGGGAGATATCTCTCAACTCAATTCACTACTAACAAGGATAACACACTAATAGTATTAATGAAGAGTCCCACAATTAAGTACTTCCACTTACTGAGCAGTCCCTAAAGACATGAACTCAGATCATAAGCTGCTGTGAAATACGACGAGAGGTGCTCTCTCTCCTCTCTCTCTCTCTCTCTCTCTCTCTCTCTCTCTCTCTCTCTCTCTCTCTCTCTCTTTCAAAATCTTAGGAGTACTCACGGTTAGAGGACTCGATATACAGTATGTTACCTCATTTCTATAAGTTACTTGCTTAACTTCAGAGTATGAACACAATACAAATTTTATTAGATCAAATTACATGCACCATTCACTGACTTGGAATACAGGAAAAATGAAATGAAATGGAGGGATATTGAAACGCACTTGCTGAGTTTAAACTCAAAATCAATTTAGTAACTAAAGATTAAACATATCAACTGGGTAATTGTATAAGATAAATAAAAATGAATTACTCAAACATAATCACTATTCAGCGGCATTCAAACGAAGCAAAGTTACAACAAGGCTCAAAGGATAAGGGCAATCGCCCTAAGGCCACACACGCATCACTACTCGGCACCAGACAACAGGTCAACTCAAAGGTTGAGCCAAAAAGTTGCCCGTTCCGTTCTGCTTTCGGATTCTATTAGGGAAAAGGTGACAAGTTATACAATTAATGCGAATGCAGAACTGACTTACAAAGTTCATATTAACATAAAAAACTTTAAGATATTTCTCAAGTTCGTTATCAAAAATAAATTTAAAACACAACGCTCAGGAATTTCAACATATTTGTTAAATGTAGTTAATTAACTGGTGGCGAGTGACAATACAATTTTGTGTAATGTTATTCCCAAACAGTACACACGGTTACACACACGCACACTCTCACTCAAATATAATGCCGGAAAGCGGCAAAGTTGGCCATCACTCAACTCTCTGAGGCAGACGCAAGCATCATTTTCATCAACACTAAACTCCCCTCCAATTCTCCCTTTTGGCTTCTTTACTTGTTAATGCAGAAATGATTTGATCAGTATCATAGTAAAATCAAACAAAATAACGTAGGAGTGCCATTCTCGAATAAATGTGGTTCCTTTACCCTTATTATCATGCAATAGAGACGTACGAATTTCTACAAAACTTATAAACGTGCAGATGCATTTGGATTTCACACAAATAACAGATACAAATAACACGAGTCTCGTCTCTCGGTTACCTGACAGAAGGTAATGCACAATAAATAATCAAATCAATAATTTTATTATGACAACAAACCATACTAATAACTCTACAGTCAATATTATTGCATATAAAAATATGTTAATACACAAAAATATTATGAAAAGAATGTTGTCCGGGGAATCCCCTACACAGGGGATTGGAAAGCTTGATAAAGGGATAGGAATCGAACCCGCTGACATCAGTTCCCTTTCATCGGCCAAAAATAGTTTGATTCCCGAGAGATTTCTAATCAATCACGAGACCCAAGTTTTGATTGATGAGCAAAGCGCTCTTTTCTGTCACCGCTCTGATTTGAACGATGAGTTATGACTGAATATGGGAATTTCCGTCTGATTCTTACGAATTATCTTAGTTATTTAAAAAAAATGGTTTAAAAGTCAGGATAAAAAATGTAGGTACATAAGTACCATGATAGACATAGTAACAAATAATTAAAAACAGTTGATTATATGCTATATATGGACACCTGAAAAAATATGAACATATAAAAAACAGAGAAAGGATGATTGTTGTATTTAAATACAGCTTCAATACAGAGAAATTGAGGAGAAGGGGAAGAAATCAATGAATTCGAAAATAAATGAAAGTAAACTTAGCAGCAGAGGAGACAAGGTGAGCTGCTTTCGTTTGTCTTGAGTAACTTAAGTTAAATCACAAGACTGTCCTGAAGACCTTTTGGTTTACTTAATTTACTTGAGAACTTTGTTATCTGGCAACTTAAAAGTTGAAAAAATTCATTTACACGTTAGGAAAAAGTCTTGTAGCTTAGTGGGAGGTCCAAAACAG
>NC_089796.1:32273038-32285538 GCF_040412425.1 Macrobrachium rosenbergii | reverse complement strand
CACAGGCAGACCTAAACCAGACACAAGGAAAAGAAGAAATAACAATTGAGCTCAAACTTCCGTTCGTGAGGACGCACAGGAGAGTTCAACCAGCACAAGGAAAAGAAGAAATAGCAGGAATGCATTAGAAGAGAAAAGACAGAGGTCACAAGCAGACCTCTGACACTTCAAAAAAAGTTCTTGAATTTTAGATATTGGACCATGGAAAAGAAGATAACAGGGAAAGTTAGCAAAAGCAGAAAAACAGATGCACATACACTTTTTCATTATTCTGAGGTGGCACAGGCAGACCTAACCCAGACACAAGGAAAAGAAGAAATAACAGGGCTATTCCAATACACTTCTTTAACCTTCCCCCAGGCAGAAATAACCCACATCGTGGAAAGAAGAAATAACAGGGAAAGTTAGAAGAGAAAAGACAGACGCACATGCACTTCTTTCATTATTCAGGACGTGGCACAGGCAGACCTAACCCAGACACAACTGGTAGAAATAACAGGAAAAAGTTAGAAGAGAAAAGACAGATGATACACTGGTTCATTATTCTAGGACGTGGCACAGGCAGACCTAACCCAGACACATACAAAAGAAGAAATCACTATAAGGCACATGCACTTCTTTCATTATCCTGAGGACGTGGCACAGGCAGACCTAACCCAGACACAAGGAAAAGAAGAAATAACAGGGAAAGTTAGAAGAGAAAAGACAGACGCACATGCACTTCTTTCATTATCCTGAGGATACACAGACCTAAAACACAAGGAAAAGAAGAAATAACAGGAAAAGTTAGAAGAGAAAAGACAGACGCACATGCACTTCTTTCATTATCCTGAGGACGTGGCACAGGCAGACCTAACCCAGACACAAGGAAAAGAAGAAATAACAGGAAAAGTTAGAAGAGAAAAGACAGACGCACATGCAATATTTATATCAACGTGGCACAGGCAGATATATATTAACCAAAACACAAGTAAAAGAAGAAATATTAGAAGAGAAAAGACAGACGCACATACATATATTTATTATCCTGAGGACGTGGCACAGGCAGATAAAACACAAGGAAAATAGATATATATATCATAGAAGACAAAAGACAGACGCACATACATATATTTCATATCCTATTGGCACAGGCAGATATAAACCAGACATATGGAAAAAATATATAATATATATATATATATATATATATTTATATTATCCTATATACCAAGACCTTAGATATAGGAAAAGAAGATATAATATATAGAAGAGAAAAGACAGACGCACATACATTCTTTCATTATCCTATGGCACAGGCAGACCTAACCCAGACACAAGGAAAATATAACAGGGAAAGTTAGAAGAGAAAAGACAGACCTCATACGATTCTTATCATTATATAGAGGATGGCACAGGCAGATACAAGGAAGAGAATAAATAATAGGGAAATAGAAGAGAAAAGACAGATGCACATACATATTTCATTATCCTATATATATACCTAATAGATAGGAAAAGTAGAAATAATAGGATATAGAAGAGAAAGACAGAATATATATATATTTCATATCCTGGGACGTATATATATATAAATATATACAGGCAGACCTAATAGACACAAGGAAAAGTAGTGAAATATAGAAGAGAAAAGACAGAAGCACATACATATATATTTCATTATCCTGAGGATATACATATAGACCTAACCCAGACACAAGGAAAAGTAGAAATAACAGCTAAATATAGAAGACAAAAGACAGATACATACATATTTTATATCCTGATATATCAGGCAGACCTAAACCAGACACATGGAAAAAAGAAATAACAGAAAAAATAGAAGAGAAAAGACAGATATATATGCACTTTTTCATTATATAGGCAGATAACCCAGACACAAGGAAAAGAAGAAATAACAGGATATATAGAGAAAAGACAGATATACACTTCTTTCCTGGCACAGGCAGATATATATACACACAAGGAAAAGAAGAAATAACATATAATATAGAGAAAAGACAGAAGCACATATATATATATATATATGGCACATAGATAATATACACAATATATAGAAATAGTTAGAATAGAAAAGACAGATATACATATATATATCCTATATATATAGATAATAGACACAAGGAAAATAGAAATATATAAATATAGAGAAAAGACATATACATATATTTATTATCCTGAGGATGGCACAGGCAGATAACCCAGACACAAGGAAAAGTAAAAATAATAGGGAAATAGAAGAGAAAAGACATATATATACATATATATATTCTATAGATATAACCCAGACACATGGAAAAGAAGAAATATTAGAAGAGAAAAGACAGACGCACATGCATCTCTTTCATATCCTATATATATAATAGACACAAGGAAAAGTAGAAACAACAGGGAAAGTTAGAAGATAAAAGATATACGACATGCATATTTCATTATCCTATATAACTATATATACAAGGAAAAGAAGAAATAACAGGGAAAGTTAGAAGAGAAAAGACAGACGCACATACACTTCTTTCATTATCCTGAGGACGTGGCACAGGCAGACCTAACCCAGACACAAGGAAAAGTAGATATATATATATAAAGTTAGAAGATAAATATATATATATACATATATATATTATTCTATATATATATAGGCAGATATACCCAGACACAACGAAAAGAAGAGATATATATATAAGATAAAAAGACAGATATACATGCATATATATATTATATATATAGGCAGACATAATATAATAGGGAAATATATATGCATATATATTATTCTCAGGATGGAACAGGCAGATAACCCAGACACAAGAAAAAGAAGAAATAACAGGAAAGTTACAAGAGAAAAAGACAGAATACATACACTTTTTTCATTATTCTAAGGACGTACAGGCAGATTGACACAAGGAAAAGTAGAAATAACTTAGAAGAAAAAGACATTATGCACTTATATATAACTGGCAAAGGCAGACTTAACCAGACACAAAAAGAAGAAATAAATAATGCCTGGAAGAGAAAAGACATTCTTCAATGCTCTTTTTTTCATTATCAGGACGTGGCATGGCAGACCTAACCCAGACACAAGGAAAAGATTCTGATAACAGGAAAGTTAGAAGAGAAAAGACAGAACCCGCATTTTCGAGTGATCAGAGCAAAGGCCACGACCTAATCTGGCACAAGGAAAACAGTTCAACGTGTCAGTTTTGACTGTTTGCCTATCCTGTCTCATCATCAAAGAAGTAAAGGGAAAGTTCAGCACGCACATGCACTCTTCTCTTTGTCTTCTGTAGAACAAAGCAGAGAAATCCAAGGAAAAAAGAAAGATAAAATCCCAAGAAAAACGACGCATTTTATCAAGATCCCAAATAGGCTCCTTCAGACACAAGGAAAAGACTCATGTCTAGAAGAGAAAAAGACAGGCACATACATTCACAATAGTTTTCCTGAGGAAATTTTCCTGATGAAGGAAAAGAAGAAAAACAGAAATTTTAGAAGAGAAAAGACAGACGAAAGCTTTTCTGCTAACCTCCTCTCTGAGGCAGAAATGTCAAGGAAAAGAAGTTTTCAAATGTTAGAAGAGAAATTCTTCGCACATACGTTTTATTATTATTATTATTTATTATTATTATTATTATTATTATTATTATTATTATTATTATTATCAGGATATAGATCACTTCTTTAATCCTGAGAATTTAGAAGAAATAACCCAGACTGGGGAATCAAGAAATAATACCATGTATGAACAAAAAGACCAAGCACATGCAACTCCCCGCTATTATCCTAAACCCCATCATTTTTTTTTCACAAGGAAAAGTGAAAATCATTAAATATATTATCGAAAATTATTGCTGCATTACGTCAATCTAATATCCAGCAAATCCTTGTCAGGATATTGACATCTGAAAAGACAGATAAATGATTGGGTTTCATTATCCTCAGAATTAACATCAGACTTTACAATTATGAACCTGGATTTTCCGGACTTACATACACTTTTTAAAATGTTCTTAGGTTCTAAATTGTCTTTGAAAAAGTAGAAATTTTATAAGAAACAGAAAAAGGGATACTTTTCAAACTGAATTATTATAACCCAACAACGAAAAGAAGTTTAGAAATTTTAGAAGAGAAAGACATAATATTTTACAGTGCTTTTATTTATCTGAATAAAGAATAATATTGTCTGAACAGTTGAAGGTGACCAGTGTGCACTCAGTTCCAGTATCCGCAACGAGATAAGGCATCCGGAAAAGAAGAAATTTCTTTTTCAGATAGCCATACACTTCTTTTCTGTTCTGGCACAGGAATTCTGGCAGACACAAGGAAAAGCTCTTAGTCTTTTGAGAAAAGACAGAGCACATATACTTTTTCACAACGTGGCACAGGCAGACGTAATGCACATAATTGAAAAGAAGACCTAAAAGTAACTTTAAACTCAACATGTCTCTGACGTGGGCACAAAAATCCAGACACAAGGAAAAGAAAAGGGAAAGTGACATCAAAATGATAGTATTTAATTCTGTGATAAACTATTCATTTTGTAAAGACAGAGCACATGGAATTTCATTATTTACGTGGCAAACGTAAAAGGAAACACAACAAAACGAAGAAAGAAAAAATAGAAGAGAAAAAGACAGACTGTTGCAAAACCGTTGTTTATAAACATTGATCCATGGTCACATCCACGGACACAAGGAAAAGATGAAAGAAGAGAGACAGATAGCCACACTTCCTTCATTATCCTGAGGACGTGGCACAGGCAGACCTAACCCAGACACATGGAAAAGAAGAAATAATAGGGAAAATTAGAAGAGAGCGCTCAACCCAGAAGGAATGAATGAATAAAAATAGCGTGATTACTCTCCCTGAAAAGGACGCCCAAACCTAAATCTGCATCAAGTCATGATGCAGAGGCAATAACGCTCCCCAGGGACGTTGGTTATATAACCAATATTGACAGTATGGTGCCATACCAAAGAGTGGACTTGGGGTGATTCACCTTCCAAAAATGGCAGTGAAGGTGCTTTAATAAATTACGTAAAACGTGACTGAAATGAGGGGATTGTGAGGTAGTGTCTCAACCACCTATGACAAGCGATGCTTCATCTCAATATTCGCAGTAAATGTGACGTCACTTCAGTTATTCTGAAAGACAAAAATATCACCTGCCTTTCAATCTACAGTATGTATAAATGTTTCTCCCTCCCTTGAGTTTCTCAGCATGGCATCTTCCATAACCTCGTCCTCTGAAGTACATGGCTTTCCAAGCTTTCCTATTAACTTTTCCTCCCTATTAATATCTGATTTTCTTTGCACATCTTCCCCTTTTTTCCTTGTTCCAAATGTGTATCAGGTGCAGAGGTTCCCACCTCCTGCAAGAAAAAGTAAAAAGGTTCTCTCACTTTTTCTACTTTATCCCGTTATGTTTCCGATCCTCATTTGCTGTTTCTCCCGAGCCTTCCTTCACGTATTACCCTCTATACACCTGCTCCTGTGACGGTTTTTCTAGTCCCCATCCCCTCGAGATGCAAACATGTCTCCAGGAGGGGACATGAACCTGAATTCCATTTATGATGTCCTTTATTTTTGTTTTTAAATGAATAATGGCATAAGGCATAAATTGGTTTTCGGAAAAACCTCGTCTAGTTGAGTCTCTGTCTCTCTTCTCTCTTCTTTCTCTCTCTCTCTCTCTCTATATATATTTATATATATATATATATATATATATATATATATATATATATCTATATATATATATATATATATATATATATATATATATATATATATATATATATATATATCTATTATATATATATATATATATATATATATATATATATATATATATATATATATATATATATATATATATATATATATATATATATATATATGTTTATGTACATACACACACACACACACACACACACACACACACACACACATATATATATATATATATATATATATATATATATATATATATATATATATATATATATATATTATATATATATATTATATATATTAATAGCTATGGTGTATGTATGTTTGTGGGTGCAAGAGTCGGAAGGTCAATTCTGTAAACAAAGAACACTGCCCTGTAGCCTCATTCCAAACGACTTTTAAGAACAAAACAGTTTACACAGATCTGTCCCTAGTTTCTAAGCTCTAATATACTGAGAAAAGAGCGCCAGCTACATTTCCATGTCTAAAACTGCAGTCAAGGAAAATTATGTACTTCTGGTGTCTAGCATTTAAGTTGATCACCAGCCCAATGGACCAACTAGAGCCATTGTTGCTCACGTCAATGACCAGAACATCGGCGACCAGCGTACATGCTAAAAAATACCAGTTTTCTGAAAAAGGAACAATGAGGAGCAACCACGAAATTATTGAAGCGTCACTTTCGACAATAAATTGGGTCTCCACTGAAAGTCTTATTTCCTATAACGCTGAGTCTGAAGATGAAAAAAACGAAATCACGAAGCATCGAAAGACGATGTTGTAGATTTAGCTCGGTTAATCACACTCATACTGAAAAAGGAGTCCATCGCTGGCAAGGTATCATACATAATACTACTAGAGAGAGAGAGAGAGAGAGAGAGAGAGAGAGAGAGAGAGAGAGAGAGAGAGAGAGAGAGAGAGAATAAAATAAGAAATTAGAGGGAGATACGGAGAGCAAAACAGAAAGAAAGAAAACTGAGAGATCTGATTAAACCAGACGTCTCAGACTCAAAACTGGAATGGCCTTTTGACTGAATCTTATATCCATTTAGATCCAGCACGAACTTTGTTGAAACAGGCGAAACCCCATCAAACAGGAATACGAAGCATTTAGTCCAAAGTCAGAAATGTGATTCTGGTTAGAATTTCTTATTACCATTGAAAATTGAAATGTCTCCCACGTGAGGGAAAATTAAATCATTTAATCAAACAAGCAACTACTTTTGTATGTTCAGACGCTGACTATCTTTACAATGACTATGAGAAATTAAAACACAACGAATAAATACTTTGTTTTATGCTAGAATAATATCTTACGTTTTATCTCGAAAAACAAATGGGTTTCTTTTACATCTTATCTTTTAGACTCAAAGACCACTTACAATTTATTTTTGAATTTAAATCTATCTTTCATTTCATCTCATAAACAAAGGTGTTCTCTACAAATATTATCTCTGAAAAAAGAGAATATTTTACATTTTCTCTCTCGAGGCAAAGGGATGAGCCAGGAGAGACCATTAGAGAAACAAGGGATGCGTTTAATCAACGTGAAACCAATATTTTATGATAGTACTAACATCTTTCCCTGATACCTTCCTTTTTTACGTCAAATTATATCCGGGGATGATAACAATATTGCAATCTTACACCTGGCCTTGAGGCTAGGGCTCGTTACTTGTAATTTACAAGAGGAAACAAGAAATGGACGGTCTCCAGTGAGGCCCAGAGGAGTAAATTCTAAAGGTTTATTTACTCATGAATAGACAAAAATTAAGTATAATTAATCTACAAAGGGACTCACATTTCAATAATGAAGGATTACAGGGGAAAACATAATTGATTATAGTTAAAATGACAAAGGAACAATTAGATCCGACTGTAAACGGGCTTTCATGGAATGATATCCCAAATTAAGCACAATTATCGGTCGAGGGACAACGGAGCTTGAATGTAGAGAGTTTGGCGAACAGGTAACAGGGTGCGAAGGCAGACTCGATTGCACGCTTGAAATAGCGTCTCCAGAAAAATGGAGAGTTTTGTTGACTATTAAATTAACATGCAGGCCTAACAAGTATATGAACAAAGTCTAAGGCTGAGGGGCACTTACTTAAAATTATTAAATTCAATTATTAAATTCAGCACTGGTAACTTATTAAGCAAAGAGACATTTAATCACTGATTGTCAATCGTAAATAATTAAAAGAGACGAATTATAGAACAGGATCAACATCCTTCCTATCCACAGACACACCTGTTGATATAAGATCTACTATAATATATATATATATATATATATATATATATATACATATATATATATATATATAGTAAATATATATATATATATATATATATATATATATATATATATATATATATATATATATATATATATATATATTTCTCTGACTTACATCAGGATCAAACCCCAGTCTTTCAATGCAATCTCTTGGTATGCGAGGTAGTTATTCGCCCAGGTAAAGATTTAGGTACAGTTGTACCTTATAGTTCCAACTTCTTTATGACTTGTATGGCTTAGTTGGCAGCGGCCTTGCCTGCAAATTGAAAGACTCAAAGCTCAACTTGATGTGAGTCAGAAATTTGTTTGTTCCACACGTGATTGTGTTGATTATTTTTATATATAGTTATATATATATATATATATATATATATATATATAATCAACGAAAAACATAATATAGAAACTTAATGTGTAGATTACCTTAAAAGTGTGTGTGTGTAAAACTTAGTGTGAAAATGAATGTACCAAGAGGCTATTAGGTATTCTTAATACAAAATATATATCAACAGCAGCGAAAAACAATATTGAAATATATATATATTCCCTTGAGTATACAGTGAATAGAGGAATATAGGAATTTGGGTCTATAACAACTGTCATTATTCTAAAGTGCAGTAGTTTTAACTGACCAGAGCCATTTCTACAATATTTAAAAACTACCCAGCATGGATTTTTTTAACTTAATGGGAGAAGTGAAAGCTGAATAAGGACATTTGTTTGAGAAAAATAGCAGAGGGCGGATGATAAATAAAAAAGATGGATTTTACCCAGTTACGGCCTTAGAAGCAAGGGGTGTAACTCGTTCCAGACTTTTTAAGAGGGAGCTTTGGGCGGTGACGCATCGAAATTGCCGTACAATTAAAATAAATCTAATCTCTGGATAACGATATTTTTAGAGGTAATGCCACATTTGGAAACTTGCCTCCATGTTGCTAAACGTCATATTTCAATATATTGTATAAAATTATAAAATCAAGTTTACTCCTTTCCCGTGAGATGGAAAAAACGAATAACATCTTTATTTTATTACTGGTGCTAATTGGTATGATACAAGCTGTCCGTTCACTGAGAGAAAAGATTGAAGCGATTCTTTGCCAGAATACATTAACACACTGCAAACCACACACACACACACACACACACACACACACTTTACACACACGCACACACACACACACACACACATATACACACACATATATATATATATATATATATATATATATATATATATATAGATTAGTCATAGAGAGATATATATGAGAGAGAGGTACAGTGAAGGTCTTCATGCGTGGCCACATTTCTGGAGAAAACAGTGATGAAAGTGACTGGAATGGCAGAAACGCACACGAACGATGTATATATCCTGAAATCAAATTGCAAAATATAAAAAAATGTCGAACGAATGCGTCTTCAGTAACTTACACGTTATACATAAATTTGATTATTGCAATATAGGAAATGAGGGCATACCATTCAGTTCAAAGTCTATCTTCAGTTACATCAGTGTGCGCGCGTTAATTCCTGCTCTTATTGTTAGATCTGTGAATCTACAAGTTTACAAACGCGAACACAGTTTATATAAATATTGCAAAATATATATAGAATAATATATACATTTAATTAATATATATATATCTTAACGCCACCTGTGGAATAACATATACAAGTGTTTAGTAAAAAGATATACTATATTAGAAAAAATTATATATATATGCCATTTTTTAACAGCAAAAACACAGGCATATATGCCATGGCTTAGTCAGCCCCAAGAGTCTATATGCCAATTACAGGTTACCATTATGAGTTAGGTTATGTGCCGACGTTGGATCTAGCAAATACAGCTAAACCCACTGAGTTGGCACACACACATATGTATGTATGTGTGAGAGATATATATATATATATATATATATATATTAAATATATATATATATCGAAAATAAGAAGGTGGATAAAACACTTTTGTTCGTTTTTAAACCATTTATTTGATTCGTTCCTACCCTGTTCACTGGTACATTCCAACATTGGAAATTTACAATGAATTGGAAAACAAAAACATGAAGGTGTGTCCTTATTCTGATGTTACGATTGTCATTGATGACGAGGAGGTTTTCACCTCAAATTTTCTAGTGGTTTTTTTCATTAGCTCCCGTTTGGCGATGGATTTGGCGGTCGCGTTTTTGTCATCTTCTTAAAGGGGTTAAATTCATTGTCAACCCGATTCCACAGAGTCCCATGACAGGTTATATTTTGGTTTGATTTTTGACAGCAGATTCCGGAATCCTTTGTACGGACATTATTGAAAAACCAACTCCGTTATCACTCCATCTCTTTATAATGAAATGCCCTGTATTTCATTTCATATCCAGGAAAATTCCTGAACTCTCCGGAAGCGTAACGTACAAGTTTTTATACCATTTCTTTATGAGCGATCTTTACCACTTAACTCAATTTTACATAAATTTTCATGACATACGTTGATGTCAAGTTTGTCTTAATGAACCCTGGGACTATTGGTTCCCTTGTTATTTAAGAGATACTCCGTTAACGAGCGAACTCCGTTGTCTATTTGGGAGCTTGGAAAATGAAAATTACAATATAAATTATAAGGGATTTTTACATTGTTTTCATCGTGAGGAAGCTTTATTTGTTAGTGTTGAAATCTATTTGTCTAGTTATAACGAAAACCAGTTCCCATATTTTATTTGCTTTATTTATCTGTCTGATAATGTGTGTTAAAGCAGTTGTGTTAGGTGCTTTTTATCGTGCATTTTCCATACAGCAACTGAATTTGAACATATTAAGTCCTGAGGAATAGGTTCTTTATAACTACCATGATTTTAAGACATGTGGTAGCTTAAGAAATGAAATTAGATTTTTATTTCAATGGTTTTCTAGTCTTACTTTAAATGCATACATGTTCTGTTTTGTTATGATCAACAAAAATAACGGCAGTTTTCTGTCCTATTATCATTCTGTTTTAAATTTTATGGTCTGAATGATGAGAATTTAGTCTATTAAAATTCCAGAATAAAGTCCCCAGCTATTGTCCCAGAAAAAGTAAAGATTTTAATATATATATATATATATCATGTTATGGGGTTTATATATATATATATATATCTGTTATCGAAATATATATATATATATATGCTTGCTAGAATATATGATATATATATCATATATACAGTTAAATTTTTATATATATATAAATATATATGAAATCTCTTTACTGTAGAAATGCCACCCTCCTATAACATCGGAGGCCCATAACACACCTTCATGTTTTTGTATATAAACCATGTAATTTCCACCTGTCCATATGTCTCCCTAGTGAACTGGTAAAACCAAAACAAGTAACCCCGAAATATATGGTTTCAAACGTTTAAATAGTGTTTTATGGGTCCTCTCTTATTTCATATTACACTCTAGTATTACAGGAAAAGACATTCATTTTTATATATTATGAACATCACAGCAGTTTGCGCCAGTTTTTCGGCTTCAACCCAGCTGTCAATATACATCTTCAGACGGTACGAACGGCTAGTACATGGGTTATACAAGACAAGAATCAGGAGAAATTTTATACAAGAATGCCTACAGGAACAATATATATAAAATATATGGTTTCACGCGTTGACATCGGTCAGACCCATTATACATACTCCATCCGCACATCCTCCAAGACAGATATATATATATACACACCAAGACATCTATATGATTAGAAGAAAATTTATTTATAATAACTAGCCAAGAATGCATTTACCTTGCTTCGTGAGGGATGATGATGGTGTACAGATATCTTTCATATTTTGTGCTATCAGGTGCTGTTGAGAACAGTGAGTTCCACTCCAGAAACCCTCGCAACAAATTAAAAAGACTGATTAGGAACAGCGTATGGAATAATCTTGGCCTCTCCTAACAATAAAAGCTGAATCTCTCTAACCATCCTCACTGCAGAAGAACAGACCGTTTTAAATCTTGGAGCTCTATCTTGCTCTAAAACCTGGTCCTGAGGGTAATCTAATTTCTAGTTGCTGATAAACATTTGCAAAAACAATTATGACAAAAAGAGGCATGTCTCAAAGGCATTTTGTTAAATGTCTTGGAGCAAAATAACAACAAAAATTGCCTCTGAAAAGATTCCAAAATGCATTAGTTAGTTTGTTGAAAAAGGGGGTGACTCATCATCACGAAAACTGACAAAGATTTGGAAAATAGTTCTGTTAGACAAGGAGACATACATCAATAAAGTTCAAGAACTGCAAAACGATGCGGAGACCTATGACAAATTAACGAAAGATCCCACAACAAATATTGCTGCTCAGTTTAACAAACCAGTCAGAACCATAGGGGCAATAAAAAAGACATAGAATTACTGTTAGAGATATCTAAGGTAATCAACCCTCTCTCTCCCTATTTTTACGGTCTTCCGGAAACACATAAAGATGGGGATTCCTTTACG